>NW_027394278.1:4226614-4325380 GCF_049309525.1 Garra rufa | reverse complement strand
CTAACTTAAAAAATCATGCAAAACACTTCTAACACCTTCAGATATGTTTCTCTGTGTTGCAAAATAGGTTTTATTCATGCACAGACTGATATTTTAAAGTGGGACCAAGATTCAGCTTGCATTGCTGGAACCAAGTTTGTTCTGCGCTGAAACGCTGTTTTCTGACATTTCAGGCTCTAACTTCAAAAATCATGCAAAACACTTCTAACACCTTCAGATATGTTTCTCTGTGTTGCAAAATAGGTTTTATTCATGCACAGACTGATATTTTAAAGTGGGAGAGAGATTCAGCTTGCATTGCCTGAACCAAGTTTGTTATGTGCTGAAAAGCCGTTTTCTGACATTTCAGGCTCTAACTTAAAAAATCATGCAAAACACTTCTAACACCTTAAGACATGTTTCTCTGTGTTGCAAAATAGGTTTTATTCATGCACAGGCTGCAATTTTAATTTTGGACCGAGTTTCAGCCTGCATTGCCAGAACCAAGTTTGTTATGGGCTGAAACGCTGTTTTCTGACATTTCAGGCTCTAACTTCAAAATTCATGCAAAACACTTCTAACACCTTCAGATATGTGTCTCTGTGTTGCAGAATAGGTTTTATTCATGCACAGACTGCTATTTTAATTTTGGACCGAGTTTCAGCTTGCATTGCCTGGACCAAGTTTGTTATGGGCTGAAAAGCCGTTTTCTGACATTTCAGGCTCTAACTTCAAAAATCATGCAAAACACTTCTAACACCTTCAGATATGTTTCTCTGTGTTGCAAAATAGGTTTTATTCATGCACAGACTGATATTTTAAAGTGGGACCAAGATTCAGCTTGCATTGCTGGAACCAAGTTTGTTATGTGCTGAAAAGCCGTTTTCTGACATTTCAGGCTCTAACTTCAAAAATCATGCAAAACACTTCTAACACCTTCAAATATGTTTCTCTGTGTTGCAAAATAGGTTTTATTAATGCACAGACTGCAATTTTAATATTGGACCGAGTTTCAGCCGGCATTGCCAGAAGCAAGTTTGTTCTGCGCTGAAACGCTGTTTTCTGACATTTCAGGCTCTAACTTAAAAAATCATGCAAAACACTTCTAACACCTTCAGATATGTTTCTCTGTGTTGCAAAATAGGTTTTATTCATGCACAGACTGATATTTTAAAGTGGGACCAAGATTCAGCTTGCATTGCTGGAACCAAGTTTGTTCTGCACTGAAACGCTGTTTTCTGACATTTCAGGCTCTAACTTCAAAAATCATGCAAAACACTTCTAACACCTTCAGATATGTTTCTCTGTGTTGCAAAATAGGTTTTATTCATGCACAGACTTCAATTTTAATTTTGGACCGAGTTTCAGCTTGCATTGCCTGAACCAAGTTTGTTATGTGCTGAAAAGCCGTTTTCTGACATTTCAGGCTCTAACTTCAAAAATCATGCAAAACACTTCTAACACCTTCAGATATGTTTCTCTGTGTTGCAAAATAGGTTTTATTCATGCACATACTGATATTTTAACTTGGGACCAAGATTCATCTTGCATTGCTGGAACCAAGTTTGTTCTGCGCTGAAACGCTGTTTTCTGACATTTCAGGCTCTAACTTCAAAAATCATGCAAAACACTTCTAACACCTTCAGATATGTTTCTCTGTGTTGCAAAATAGGTTTTATTCATGCACAGACTGATATTTTAAAGTGGGAGAGAGATTCAGCTTGCATTGCCTGAACCAAGTTTGTTATGTGCTGAAAAGCCGTTTTCTGACATTTCAGGCTCTAACTTAAAAAATCATGCAAAACACTTCTAACACCTTAAGACATGTTTCTCTGTGTTGCAAAATAGGTTTTATTCATGCACAGGCTGCAATTTTAATTTTGGACCGAGTTTCAGCCTGCATTACCAAGTTTGTTATGTGCTGAAAAGCCGTTTTCTGACATTTCAGGCTCTAACTTAAAAAATCATGCAAAACACTTCTAACACCTTAAGACATGTTTCTCTGTGTTGCAAAATAGGTTTTATTCATGCACAGACTGATATTTTAAAGTGGGAGAGAGATTCAGCTTGCATTGCCTGAACCAAGTTTGTTATGTGCTGAAAAGCCGTTTTCTGACATTTCAGGCTCTAACTTCAAAAATCATGCAAAACACTTCTAACACCTTCAGATATGTTTCTCTGTGTTGCAAAATAGGTTTTATTCATGCACAGACTGCAATTTTAATTTTGGACCGAGTTTCAGCTTGCATTGCCTGAACCAAGTTTGTTATGTGCTGAAAAGCCGTTTTCTGACATTTCAGGCTCTAACTTCAAAAATCATGCAAAACACTTCTAACACCTTCAGATATGTTTCTCTGTGTTGCAAAATAGGTTTTATTCATGCACAGGCTGCAATTTTAATTTTGGACCGAGTTTCAGCCTGCATTGCCAGAACCAAGTTTGTTCTGCGCTGAAACGCTGTTTTCTGACACTTCAGGCTCTAACTTCAAAAATCATGCAAAACACTTCTAACACCTTCAGATATGTTTCTCTGTGTTGCAAAATAGGTTTTATTCATGCACAGACTGATATTTTAAATTGGGACCAAGATTCAGCTTGCATTGCTGGAACCAAGTTTGTTCTGCGCTGAAACGCTGTTTTCTGACATTTCAGGCTCTAACTTCAAAAATCATGCAAAACACTTCTAACACCTTCAGATATGTTTCTCTGTGTTGCAAAATAGGTTTTATTCATGCACAGACTGATATTTTAAAGTGGGAGACAGATTCAGCTTGCATTGCTGGAACCAAGTTTGTTCTGCGCTGAAACGCTGTTTTCTGACATTTCAGGCTCTAACTTAAAAAATCATGCAAAACACTTCTAACACCTTCAGATATGTTTCTCTGTGTTGCAAAATAGGTTTTATTCATGCACAGACTGATATTTTAAAGTGGGACCAAGATTCAGCTTGCATTGCTGGAACCAAGTTTGTTCTGCGCTGAAACGCTGTTTTCTGACATTTCAGGCTCTAACTTCAAAAATCATGCAAAACACTTCTAACACCTTCAGATATGTTTCTCTGTGTTGCAAAATAGGTTTTATTCATGCACAGACTGCAATTTTAATTTTGGACCGAGTTTCAGCTTGCATTGCCTGAACCAAGTTTGTTATGTGCTGAAAAGCCGTTTTCTGACATTTCAGGCTCTAACTTCAAAAATCATGCAAAACACTTCTAACACCTTCAGATATGTTTCTCTGTGTTGCAAAATAGGTTTTATTCATGCACAGGCTGCAATTTTAATTTTGGACCGAGTTTCAGCCTGCATTGCCAGAACCAAGTTTGTTCTGCGCTGAAACGCTGTTTTCTGACACTTCAGGCTCTAACTTCAAAAATCATGCAAAACACTTCTAACACCTTCAGATATGTTTCTCTGTGTTGCAAAATAGGTTTTATTCATGCACAGACTGATATTTTAAATTGGGACCAAGATTCAGCTTGCATTGCTGGAACCAAGTTTGTTCTGCGCTGAAACGCTGTTTTCTGACATTTCAGCCTCTAACTTCAAAAATCATGCAAAACACTTCTAACACCTTCAGATATGTTTCTCTGTGTTGCAAAATAGGTTTTATTCATGCACAGACTGATATTTTAAAGTGGGAGACAGATTCAGCTTGCATTGCTGGAACCAAGTTTGTTCTGCGCTGAAACGCTGTTTTCTGACACTTCAGGCTCTAACTTCAAAAATCATGCAAAACACTTCTAACACCTTCAGATATGTTTCTCTGTGTTGCAAAATAGGTTTTATTCATGCACAGACTGATATTTTAAAGTGGGACCAAGATTCAGCTTGCATTGCTGGAACCAAGTTTTATCTGCGCTGAAACGCTGTTTTCTGACACTTCAGGCTCTAACTTCAAAAATCATGCAAAACACTTCTAACACCTTCAGATATGTTTCTCTGTGTTGCAAAATAGGTTTTATTCATGCACAGACTGATATTTTAAATTGGGACCAAGATTCATCTTGCATTGCTGGAACCAAGTTTGTTCTGCGCTGAAACGCTGTTTTCTGACATTTCAGGCTCTAACTTCAAAAATCATGCAAAACACTTCTAACACCTTCAGATATGTTTCTCTGTGTTGCAAAATAGGTTTTATTCATGCACAGACTGTTATTTTAAAGTGGGACCAAGATTCAGCTTGCATTGCTGGAACCAAGTTTGTTCTGCGCTGAAACGCTGTTTTCTGACATTTCAGGCTCTAACTTCAAAAATCATGCAAAACACTTCTAACACCTTCAGATATGTTTCTCTGTGTTGCAAAATAGGTTTTATTCATGCACAGACTGATATTTTAAAGTGGGAGAGAGATTCAGCTTGCATTGCCTGAACCAAGTTTGTTATGTGCTGAAAAGCCGTTTTCTGACATTTCAGGCTCTAACTTAAAAAATCATGCAAAACACTTCTAACACCTTAAGACATGTTTCTCTGTGTTGCAAAATAGGTTTTATTCATGCACAGGCTGCAATTTTAATTTTGGACCGAGTTTCAGCCTGCATTGCCAGAACCAAGTTTGTTATGGGCTGAAACGCTGTTTTCTGACATTTCAGGCTCTAACTTCAAAATTCATGCAAAACACTTCTAACACCTTCAGATATGTGTCTCTGTGTTGCAGAATAGGTTTTATTCATGCACAGACTGCTATTTTAATTTTGGACCGAGTTTCAGCTTGCATTGCCTGGACCAAGTTTGTTATGGGCTGAAAAGCCGTTTTCTGACATTTCAGGCTCTAACTTCAAAAATCATGCAAAACACTTCTAACACCTTCAGATATGTTTCTCTGTGTTGCAAAATAGGTTTTATTCATGCACAGACTGATATTTTAAAGTGGGACCAAGATTCAGCTTGCATTGCTGGAACCAAGTTTGTTATGTGCTGAAAAGCCGTTTTCTGACATTTCAGGCTCTAACTTCAAAAATCATGCAAAACACTTCTAACACCTTCAAATATGTTTCTCTGTGTTGCAAAATAGGTTTTATTAATGCACAGACTGCAATTTTAATATTGGACCGAGTTTCAGCCTGCATTGCCAGAAGCAAGTTTGTTCTGCGCTGAAACGCTGTTTTCTGACATTTCAGGCTCTAACTTCAAAAATCATGCAAAACACTTCTAACACCTTCAGATATGTTTCTCTGTGTTGCAAAATAGGTTTTATTCATGCACAGACTGTTATTTTAAAGTGGGACCAAGATTCAGCTTGCATTGCTGGAACCAAGTTTGTTCTGCGCTGAAACGCTGTTTTCTGACATTTCAGGCTCTAACTTCAAAAATCATGCAAAACACTTCTAACACCTTCAGATATGTGTCTCTGTGTTGCAGAATAGGTTTTATTCATGCACAGACTGCTATTTTAATTTTGGACCGAGTTTCAGCTTGCATTGCCTGGACCAAGTTTGTTATGGGCTGAAAAGCCGTTTTCTGACATTTCAGGCTCTAACTTCAAAAATCATGCAAAACACTTCTAACACCTTCAGATATGTTTCTCTGTGTTGCAAAATAGGTTTTATTCATGCACAGACTTCAATTTTAATTTTGGACCGAGTTTCAGCTTGCATTGCCTGAACCAAGTTTGTTATGTGCTGAAAAGCCGTTTTCTGACATTTCAGGCTCTAACTTCAAAAATCATGCAAAACACTTCTAACACCTTCAGATATGTTTCTCTGTGTTGCAAAATAGGTTTTATTCATGCACAGACTTCAATTTTAATTTTGGACCGAGTTTCAGCTTCCATTGCCTGAACCAAGTTTGTTATGTGCTGAAAAGCCGTTTTCTGACATTTCAGGCTCTAACTTCAAAAATCATGCAAAACACTTCTAACACCTTCAGATATGTTTCTCTGTGTTGCAAAATAGGTTTTATTCATGCACAGACTGATATTTTAAAGTGGGACCAAGATTCAGCTTGCATTGCTGGAACCAAGTTTGTTCTGCGCTGAAACGCTGTTTTCTGACATTTCAGGCTCTAACTTCAAAAATCATGCAAAACACTTCTAACACCTTCAGATATGTTTCTCTGTGTTGCAAAATAGGTTTTATTCATGCACAGACTGATATTTTAAAGTGGGAGAGAGATTCAGCTTGCATTGCCTGAACCAAGTTTGTTATGTGCTGAAAAGCCGTTTTCTGACATTTCAGGCTCTAACTTAAAAAATCATGCAAAACACTTCTAACACCTTAAGACATGTTTCTCTGTGTTGCAAAATAGGTTTTATTCATGCACAGGCTGCAATTTTAATTTTGGACCGAGTTTCAGCCTGCATTGCCAGAACCAAGTTTGTTATGGGCTGAAACGCTGTTTTCTGACATTTCAGGCTCTAACTTCAAAATTCATGCAAAACACTTCTAACACCTTCAGATATGTTTCTCTGTGTTGCAAAATAGGTTTTATTCATGCACAGACTGTTATTTTAAAGTGGGACCAAGATTCAGCTTGCATTGCTGGAACCAAGTTTGTTCTGCGCTGAAACGCTGTTTTCTGACATTTCAGGCTCTAACTTCAAAAATCATGCAAAACACTTCTAACACCTTCAGATATGTGTCTCTGTGTTGCAGAATAGGTTTTATTCATGCACAGACTGCTATTTTAATTTTGGACCGAGTTTCAGCTTGCATTGCCTGGACCAAGTTTGTTATGGGCTGAAAAGCCGTTTTCTGACATTTCAGGCTCTAACTTCAAAAATCATGCAAAACACTTCTAACACCTTCAGATATGTTTCTCTGTGTTGCAAAATAGGTTTTATTCATGCACAGACTTCAATTTTAATTTTGGACCGAGTTTCAGCTTGCATTGCCTGAACCAAGTTTGTTATGTGCTGAAAAGCCGTTTTCTGACATTTCAGGCTCTAACTTCAAAAATCATGCAAAACACTTCTAACACCTTCAGATATGTTTCTCTGTGTTGCAAAATAGGTTTTATTCATGCACAGACTTCAATTTTAATTTTGGACCGAGTTTCAGCTTGCATTGCCTGAACCAAGTTTGTTATGTGCTGAAAAGCCGTTTTCTGACATTTCAGGCTCTAACTTCAAAAATCATGCAAAACACTTCTAACACCTTCAGATATGTTTCTCTGTGTTGCAAAATAGGTTTTATTCATGCACAGACTGATATTTTAAAGTGGGACCAAGATTCAGCTTGCATTGCTGGAACCAAGTTTGTTCTGCGCTGAAACGCTGTTTTCTGACATTTCAGGCTCTAACTTCAAAAATCATGCAAAACACTTCTAACACCTTCAGATATGTTTCTCTGTGTTGCAAAATAGGTTTTATTCATGCACAGACTGATATTTTAAAGTGGGAGAGAGATTCAGCTTGCATTGCCTGAACCAAGTTTGTTATGTGCTGAAAAGCCGTTTTCTGACATTTCAGGCTCTAACTTAAAAAATCATGCAAAACACTTCTAACACCTTAAGACATGTTTCTCTGTGTTGCAAAATAGGTTTTATTCATGCACAGGCTGCAATTTTAATTTTGGACCGAGTTTCAGCCTGCATTGCCAGAACCAAGTTTGTTATGGGCTGAAACGCTGTTTTCTGACATTTCAGGCTCTAACTTCAAAATTCATGCAAAACACTTCTAACACCTTCAGATATGTGTCTCTGTGTTGCAGAATAGGTTTTATTCATGCACAGACTGCTATTTTAATTTTGGACCGAGTTTCAGCTTGCATTGCCTGGACCAAGTTTGTTATGGGCTGAAAAGCCGTTTTCTGACATTTCAGGCTCTAACTTCAAAAATCATGCAAAACACTTCTAACACCTTCAGATATGTTTCTCTGTGTTGCAAAATAGGTTTTATTCATGCACAGACTGATATTTTAAAGTGGGACCAAGATTCAGCTTGCATTGCTGGAACCAAGTTTGTTATGTGCTGAAAAGCCGTTTTCTGACATTTCAGGCTCTAACTTCAAAAATCATGCAAAACACTTCTAACACCTTCAAATATTTTTCTCTGTGTTGCAAAATAGGTTTTATTAATGCACAGACTGCAATTTTAATATTGGACCGAGTTTCAGCCTGCATTGCCAGAAGCAAGTTTGTTCTGCGCTGAAACGCTGTTTTCTGACATTTCAGGCTCTAACTTCAAAAATCATGCAAAACACTTCTAACACCTTCAGATATGTTTCTCTGTGTTGCAAAATAGGTTTTATTCATGCACAGACTGTTATTTTAAAGTGGGACCAAGATTCAGCTTGCATTGCTGGAACCAAGTTTGTTCTGCGCTGAAACGCTGTTTTCTGACATTTCAGGCTCTAACTTCAAAAATCATGCAAAACACTTCTAACACCTTCAGATATGTGTCTCTGTGTTGCAGAATAGGTTTTATTCATGCACAGACTGCTATTTTAATTTTGGACCGAGTTTCAGCTTGCATTGCCTGGACCAAGTTTGTTATGGGCTGAAAAGCCGTTTTCTGACATTTCAGGCTCTAACTTCAAAAATCATGCAAAACACTTCTAACACCTTCAGATATGTTTCTCTGTGTTGCAAAATAGGTTTTATTCATGCACAGACTTCAATTTTAATTTTGGACCGAGTTTCAGCTTGCATTGCCTGAACCAAGTTTGTTATGTGCTGAAAAGCCGTTTTCTGACATTTCAGGCTCTAACTTCAAAAATCATGCAAAACACTTCAAACACCTTCAGATATGTTTCTCTGTGTTGCAAAATAGGTTTTATTCATGCACAGACTTCAATTTTAATTTTGGACCGAGTTTCAGCTTGCATTGCCTGAACCAAGTTTGTTATGTGCTGAAAAGCCGTTTTCTGACATTTCAGGCTCTAACTTCAAAAATCATGCAAAACACTTCTAACACCTTCAGATATGTTTCTCTGTGTTGCAAAATAGGTTTTATTCATGCACAGACTGATATTTTAAAGTGGGACCAAGATTCAGCTTGCATTGCTGGAACCAAGTTTGTTCTGCGCTGAAACGCTGTTTTCTGACATTTCAGGCTCTAACTTCAAAAATCATGCAAAACACTTCTAACACCTTCAGATATGTTTCTCTGTGTTGCAAAATAGGTTTTATTCATGCACAGACTGATATTTTAAAGTGGGAGAGAGATTCAGCTTGCATTGCCTGAACCAAGTTTGTTATGTGCTGAAAAGCCGTTTTCTGACATTTCAGGCTCTAACTTAAAAAATCATGCAAAACACTTCTAACACCTTAAGACATGTTTCTCTGTGTTGCAAAATAGGTTTTATTCATGCACAGGCTGCAATTTTAATTTTGGACCGAGTTTCAGCCTGCATTGCCAGAACCAAGTTTGTTATGGGCTGAAACGCTGTTTTCTGACATTTCAGGCTCTAACTTCAAAATTCATGCAAAACACTTCTAACACCTTCAGATATGTGTCTCTGTGTTGCAGAATAGGTTTTATTCATGCACAGACTGCTATTTTAATTTTGGACCGAGTTTCAGCTTGCATTGCCTGGACCAAGTTTGTTATGGGCTGAAAAGCCGTTTTCTGACATTTCAGGCTCTAACTTCAAAAATCATGCAAAACACTTCTAACACCTTCAGATATGTTTCTCTGTGTTGCAAAATAGGTTTTATTCATGCACAGACTGATATTTTAAAGTGGGACCAAGATTCAGCTTGCATTGCTGGAACCAAGTTTGTTATGTGCTGAAAAGCCGTTTTCTGACATTTCAGGCTCTAACTTCAAAAATCATGCAAAACACTTCTAACACCTTCAAATATGTTTCTCTGTGTTGCAAAATAGGTTTTATTAATGCACAGACTGCAATTTTAATATTGGACCGAGTTTCAGCCTGCATTGCCAGAAGCAAGTTTGTTCTGCGCTGAAACGCTGTTTTCTGACATTTCAGGCTCTAACTTCAAAAATCATGCAAAACACTTCTAACTCCTTCAGATATGTTTCTCTGTGTTGCAAAATAGGTTTTATTCATGCACAGACTGTTATTTTAAAGTGGGACCAAGATTCAGCTTGCATTGCTGGAACCAAGTTTGTTCTGCGCTGAAACGCTGTTTTCTGACATTTCAGGCTCTAACTTCAAAAATCATGCAAAACACTTCTAACACCTTCAGATATGTTTCTCTGTGTTGCAAAATAGGTTTTATTCATGCACAGACTGATATTTTAAAGTGGGAGAGAGATTCAGCTTGCATTGCCTGAACCAAGTTTGTTATGTGCTGAAAAGCCGTTTTCTGACATTTCAGGCTCTAACTTAAAAAATCATGCAAAACACTTCTAACACCTTCAGATATGTTTCTCTGTGTTGCAAAATAGGTTTTATTCATGCACAGACTGATATTTTAAAGTGGGACCAAGATTCAGCTTGCATTGCTGGAACCAAGTTTGTTCTGCGCTGAAACGCTGTTTTCTGACATTTCAGGCTCTAACTTCAAAAATCATGCAAAACACTTCTAACACCTTCAGATATGTTTCTCTGTGTTGCAAAATAGGTTTTATTCATGCACAGACTGATATTTTAAAGTGGGAGAGAGATTCAGCTTGCATTGCCTGAACCAAGTTTGTTATGTGCTGAAAAGCCGTTTTCTGACATTTCAGGCTCTAACTTAAAAAATCATGCAAAACACTTCTAACACCTTAAGACATGTTTCTCTGTGTTGCAAAATAGGTTTTATTCATGCACAGGCTGCAATTTTAATTTTGGACCGAGTTTCAGCCTGCATTGCCAGAACCAAGTTTGTTATGGGATGAAACGCTGTTTTCTGACATTTCAGGCTCTAACTTCAAAATTCATGCAAAACACTTCTAACACCTTCAGATATGTGTCTCTGTGTTGCAGAATAGGTTTTATTCATGCACAGACTGCTATTTTAATTTTGGACCGAGTTTCAGCTTGCATTGCCTGGACCAAGTTTGTTATGGGCTGAAAAGCCGTTTTCTGACATTTCAGGCTCTAACTTCAAAAATCATGCAAAACACTTCTAACACCTTCAGATATGTTTCTCTGTGTTGCAAAATAGGTTTTATTCATGCACAGACTGATATTTTAAAGTGGGACCAAGATTCAGCTTGCATTGCTGGAACCAAGTTTGTTATGTGCTGAAAAGCCGTTTTCTGACATTTCAGGCTCTAACTTCAAAAATCATGCAAAACACTTCTAACACCTTCAAATATGTTTCTCTGTGTTGCAAAATAGGTTTTATTAATGCACAGACTGCAATTTTAATATTGGACCGAGTTTCAGCCTGCATTGCCAGAAGCAAGTTTGTTCTGCGCTGAAACGCTGTTTTCTGACATTTCAGGCTCTAACTTAAAAAATCATGCAAAACACTTCTAACACCTTCAGATATGTTTCTCTGTGTTGCAAAATAGGTTTTATTCATGCACAGACTGATATTTTAAAGTGGGACCAAGATTCAGCTTGCATTGCTGGAACCAAGTTTGTTCTGCACTGAAACGCTGTTTTCTGACATTTCAGGCTCTAACTTCAAAAATCATGCAAAACACTTCTAACACCTTCAGATATGTTTCTCTGTGTTGCAAAATAGGTTTTATTCATGCACAGACTTCAATTTTAATTTTGGACCGAGTTTCAGCTTGCATTGCCTGAACCAAGTTTGTTATGTGCTGAAAAGCCGTTTTCTGACATTTCAGGCTCTAACTTCAAAAATCATGCAAAACACTTCTAACACCTTCAGATATGTTTCTCTGTGTTGCAAAATAGGTTTTATTCATGCACATACTGATATTTTAACTTGGGACCAAGATTCATCTTGCATTGCTGGAACCAAGTTTGTTCTGCGCTGAAACGCTGTTTTCTGACATTTCAGGCTCTAACTTCAAAAATCATGCAAAACACTTCTAACACCTTCAGATATGTTTCTCTGTGTTGCAAAATAGGTTTTATTCATGCACAGACTGATATTTTAAAGTGGGAGAGAGATTCAGCTTGCATTGCCTGAACCAAGTTTGTTATGTGCTGAAAAGCCGTTTTCTGACATTTCAGGCTCTAACTTAAAAAATCATGCAAAACACTTCTAACACCTTAAGACATGTTTCTCTGTGTTGCAAAATAGGTTTTATTCATGCACAGGCTGCAATTTTAATTTTGGACCGAGTTTCAGCCTGCATTACCAAGTTTGTTATGTGCTGAAAAGCCGTTTTCTGACATTTCAGGCTCTAACTTAAAAAATCATGCAAAACACTTCTAACACCTTAAGACATGTTTCTCTGTGTTGCAAAATAGGTTTTATTCATGCACAGACTGATATTTTAAAGTGGGAGAGAGATTCAGCTTGCATTGCCTGAACCAAGTTTGTTATGTGCTGAAAAGCCGTTTTCTGACATTTCAGGCTCTAACTTCAAAAATCATGCAAAACACTTCTAACACCTTCAGATATGTTTCTCTGTGTTGCAAAATAGGTTTTATTCATGCACAGACTTCAATTTTAATTTTGGACCGAGTTTCAGCTTGCATTGCCTGAACCAAGTTTGTTATGTGCTGAAAAGCCGTTTTCTGACATTTCAGGCTCTAACTTCAAAAATCATGCAAAACACTTCTAACACCTTCAGATATGTTTCTCTGTGTTGCAAAATAGGTTTTATTCATGCACAGACTGATATTTTAAAGTGGGACCAAGATTCAGCTTGCATTGCTGGAACCAAGTTTGTTCTGCGCTGAAACGCTGTTTTCTGACATTTCAGGCTCTAACTTCAAAAATCATGCAAAACACTTCTAACACCTTCAGATATGTTTCTCTGTGTTGCAAAATAGGTTTTATTCATGCACAGACTGATATTTTAAAGTGGGAGAGAGATTCAGCTTGCATTGCCTGAACCAAGTTTGTTATGTGCTGAAAAGCCGTTTTCTGACATTTCAGGCTCTAACTTCAAAAATCATGCAAAACACTTCTAACACCTTCAGATATGTTTCTCTGTGTTGCAAAATAGGTTTTATTCATGCACAGGCTGCAATTTTAATTTTGGACCGAGTTTCAGCCTGCATTGCCAGAACCAAGTTTGTTCTGCGCTGAAACGCTGTTTTCTGACACTTCAGGCTCTAACTTCAAAAATCATGCAAAACACTTCTAACACCTTCAAATATGTTTCTCTGTGTTGCAAAATAGGTTTTATTCATGCACAGACTGATATTTTAAAGTGGGACCAAGATTCAGCTTGCATTGCTGGAACCAAGTTTGTTCTGCACTGAAACGCCGTTTTCTGACATTTCAGGCTCTAACTTCAAAAATCATGCAAAACACTTCTAACACCTTCAGATATGTTTCTCTGTGTTGCAAAATAGGTTTTATTCATGCACAGACTTCAATTTTAATTTTGGACCGAGTTTCAGCTTGCATTGCCTGAACCAAGTTTGTTCTGCGCTGAAACGCTGTTTTCTGACATTTCAGGCTCTAACTTCAAAAATCATGCAAAACACTTCTAACACCTTCAGATATGTTTCTCTGTGTTGCAAAATAGGTTTTATTCATGCACAGACTGATATTTTAAAGTGGGACCAAGATTCAGCTTGCATTGCTGGAACCAAGTTTGTTATGTGCTGAAAAGCCGTTTTCTGACATTTCAGGCTCTAACTTAAAAAATCATGCAAAACACTTCTAACACCTTCAGATATGTTTCTCTGTGTTGCAAAATAGGTTTTATTCATGCACAGACTGATATTTTAAAGTGGGACCAAGATTCAGCTTGCATTGCTGGAACCAAGTTTGTTCTGCACTGAAACGCCGTTTTCTGACATTTCAGGCTCTAACTTCAAAAATCATGCAAAACACTTCTAACACCTTCAGATATGTTTCTCTGTGTTGCAAAATAGGTTTTATTCATGCACAGACTGATATTTTAAAGTGGGACCAAGATTCAGCTTGCATTGCTGGAACCAAGTTTGTTCTGCGCTGAAACGCTGTTTTCTGACATTTCAGGCTCTAACTTAAAAAATCATGCAAAACACTTCTAACACCTTCAGATATGTTTCTCTGTGTTGCAAAATAGGTTTTATTCATGCACAGACTGATATTTTAAAGTGGGACCAAGATTCAGCTTGCATTGCTGGAACCAAGTTTGTTCTGCGCTGAAACGCTGTTTTCTGACATTTCAGGCTCTAACTTCAAAAATCATGCAAAACACTTCTAACACCTTCAGATATGTTTCTCTGTGTTGCAAAATAGGTTTTATTCATGCACAGACTGCAATTTTAATTTTGGACCGAGTTTCAGCTTGCATTGCCTGAACCAAGTTTGTTATGTGCTGAAAAGCCGTTTTCTGACATTTCAGGCTCTAACTTCAAAAATCATGCAAAACACTTCTAACACCTTCAGATATGTTTCTCTGTGTTGCAAAATAGGTTTTATTCATGCACAGGCTGCAATTTTAATTTTGGACCGAGTTTCAGCCTGCATTGCCAGAACCAAGTTTGTTCTGCGCTGAAACGCTGTTTTCTGACACTTCAGGCTCTAACTTCAAAAATCATGCAAAACACTTCTAACACCTTCAGATATGTTTCTCTGTGTTGCAAAATAGGTTTTATTCATGCACAGACTGATATTTTAAATTGGGACCAAGATTCAGCTTGCATTGCTGGAACCAAGTTTGTTCTGCGCTGAAACGCTGTTTTCTGACATTTCAGCCTCTAACTTCAAAAATCATGCAAAACACTTCTAACACCTTCAGATATGTTTCTCTGTGTTGCAAAATAGGTTTTATTCATGCACAGACTGATATTTTAAAGTGGGAGACAGATTCAGCTTGCATTGCTGGAACCAAGTTTGTTCTGCGCTGAAACGCTGTTTTCTGACACTTCAGGCTCTAACTTCAAAAATCATGCAAAACACTTCTAACACCTTCAGATATGTTTCTCTGTGTTGCAAAATAGGTTTTATTCATGCACAGACTGATATTTTAAAGTGGGACCAAGATTCAGCTTGCATTGCTGGAACCAAGTTTTATCTGCGCTGAAACGCTGTTTTCTGACACTTCAGGCTCTAACTTCAAAAATCATGCAAAACACTTCTAACACCTTCAGATATGTTTCTCTGTGTTGCAAAATAGGTTTTATTCATGCACAGACTGATATTTTAAATTGGGACCAAGATTCATCTTGCATTGCTGGAACCAAGTTTGTTCTGCGCTGAAACGCTGTTTTCTGACATTTCAGGCTCTAACTTCAAAGATCATGCAAAACACTTCTAACACCTTCAGATATGTTTCTCTGTGTTGCAAAATAGGTTTTATTCATGCACAGACTGTTATTTTAAAGTGGGACCAAGATTCAGCTTGCATTGCTGGAACCAAGTTTGTTCTGCGCTGAAACGCTGTTTTCTGACATTTCAGGCTCTAACTTCAAAAATCATGCAAAACACTTCTAACACCTTCAGATATGTTTCTCTGTGTTGCAAAATAGGTTTTATTCATGCACAGACTGATATTTTAAAGTGGGAGAGAGATTCAGCTTGCATTGCCTGAACCAAGTTTGTTATGTGCTGAAAAGCCGTTTTCTGACATTTCAGGCTCTAACTTAAAAAATCATGCAAAACACTTCTAACACCTTAAGACATGTTTCTCTGTGTTGCAAAATAGGTTTTATTCATGCACAGGCTGCAATTTTAATTTTGGACCGAGTTTCAGCCTGCATTGCCAGAACCAAGTTTGTTATGGGCTGAAACGCTGTTTTCTGACATTTCAGGCTCTAACTTCAAAATTCATGCAAAACACTTCTAACACCTTCAGATATGTGTCTCTGTGTTGCAGAATAGGTTTTATTCATGCACAGACTGCTATTTTAATTTTGGACCGAGTTTCAGCTTGCATTGCCTGGACCAAGTTTGTTATGGGCTGAAAAGCCGTTTTCTGACATTTCAGGCTCTAACTTCAAAAATCATGCAAAACACTTCTAACACCTTCAGATATGTTTCTCTGTGTTGCAAAATAGGTTTTATTCATGCACAGACTGATATTTTAAAGTGGGACCAAGATTCAGCTTGCATTGCTGGAACCAAGTTTGTTATGTGCTGAAAAGCCGTTTTCTGACATTTCAGGCTCTAACTTCAAAAATCATGCAAAACACTTCTAACACCTTCAAATATGTTTCTCTGTGTTGCAAAATAGGTTTTATTAATGCACAGACTGCAATTTTAATATTGGACCGAGTTTCAGCCTGCATTGCCAGAAGCAAGTTTGTTCTGCGCTGAAACGCTGTTTTCTGACATTTCAGGCTCTAACTTCAAAAATCATGCAAAACACTTCTAACACCTTCAGATATGTTTCTCTGTGTTGCAAAATAGGTTTTATTCATGCACAGACTGTTATTTTAAAGTGGGACCAAGATTCAGCTTGCATTGCTGGAACCAAGTTTGTTCTGCGCTGAAACGCTGTTTTCTGACATTTCAGGCTCTAACTTCAAAAATCATGCAAAACACTTCTAACACCTTCAGATATGTGTCTCTGTGTTGCAGAATAGGTTTTATTCATGCACAGACTGCTATTTTAATTTTGGACCGAGTTTCAGCTTGCATTGCCTGGACCAAGTTTGTTATGGGCTGAAAAGCCGTTTTCTGACATTTCAGGCTCTAACTTCAAAAATCATGCAAAACACTTCTAACACCTTCAGATATGTTTCTCTGTGTTGCAAAATAGGTTTTATTCATGCACAGACTTCAATTTTAATTTTGGACCGAGTTTCAGCTTGCATTGCCTGAACCAAGTTTGTTATGTGCTGAAAAGCCGTTTTCTGACATTTCAGGCTCTAACTTCAAAAATCATGCAAAACACTTCTAACACCTTCAGATATGTTTCTCTGTGTTGCAAAATAGGTTTTATTCATGCACAGACTTCAATTTTAATTTTGGACCGAGTTTCAGCTTCCATTGCCTGAACCAAGTTTGTTATGTGCTGAAAAGCCGTTTTCTGACATTTCAGGCTCTAACTTCAAAAATCATGCAAAACACTTCTAACACCTTCAGATATGTTTCTCTGTGTTGCAAAATAGGTTTTATTCATGCACAGACTGATATTTTAAAGTGGGACCAAGATTCAGCTTGCATTGCTGGAACCAAGTTTGTTCTGCGCTGAAACGCTGTTTTCTGACATTTCAGGCTCTAACTTCAAAAATCATGCAAAACACTTCTAACACCTTCAGATATGTTTCTCTGTGTTGCAAAATAGGTTTTATTCATGCACAGACTGATATTTTAAAGTGGGAGAGAGATTCAGCTTGCATTGCCTGAACCAAGTTTGTTATGTGCTGAAAAGCCGTTTTCTGACATTTCAGGCTCTAACTTAAAAAATCATGCAAAACACTTCTAACACCTTAAGACATGTTTCTCTGTGTTGCAAAATAGGTTTTATTCATGCACAGGCTGCAATTTTAATTTTGGACCGAGTTTCAGCCTGCATTGCCAGAACCAAGTTTGTTATGGGCTGAAACGCTGTTTTCTGACATTTCAGGCTCTAACTTCAAAATTCATGCAAAACACTTCTAACACCTTCAGATATGTTTCTCTGTGTTGCAAAATAGGTTTTATTCATGCACAGACTGTTATTTTAAAGTGGGACCAAGATTCAGCTTGCATTGCTGGAACCAAGTTTGTTCTGCGCTGAAACGCTGTTTTCTGACATTTCAGGCTCTAACTTCAAAAATCATGCAAAACACTTCTAACACCTTCAGATATGTGTCTCTGTGTTGCAGAATAGGTTTTATTCATGCACAGACTGCTATTTTAATTTTGGACCGAGTTTCAGCTTGCATTGCCTGGACCAAGTTTGTTATGGGCTGAAAAGCCGTTTTCTGACATTTCAGGCTCTAACTTCAAAAATCATGCAAAACACTTCTAACACCTTCAGATATGTTTCTCTGTGTTGCAAAATAGGTTTTATTCATGCACAGACTTCAATTTTAATTTTGGACCGAGTTTCAGCTTGCATTGCCTGAACCAAGTTTGTTATGTGCTGAAAAGCCGTTTTCTGACATTTCAGGCTCTAACTTCAAAAATCATGCAAAACACTTCTAACACCTTCAGATATGTTTCTCTGTGTTGCAAAATAGGTTTTATTCATGCACAGACTTCAATTTTAATTTTGGACCGAGTTTCAGCTTGCATTGCCTGAACCAAGTTTGTTATGTGCTGAAAAGCCGTTTTCTGACATTTCAGGCTCTAACTTCAAAAATCATGCAAAACACTTCTAACACCTTCAGATATGTTTCTCTGTGTTGCAAAATAGGTTTTATTCATGCACAGACTGATATTTTAAAGTGGGACCAAGATTCAGCTTGCATTGCTGGAACCAAGTTTGTTATGTGCTGAAAAGCCGTTTTCTGACATTTCAGGCTCTAACTTCAAAAATCATGCAAAACACTTCTAACACCTTCAAATATGTTTCTCTGTGTTGCAAAATAGGTTTTATTAATGCACAGACTGCAATTTTAATATTGGACCGAGTTTCAGCCTGCATTGCCAGAAGCAAGTTTGTTCTGCGCTGAAACGCTGTTTTCTGACATTTCAGGCTCTAACTTCAAAAATCATGCAAAACACTTCTAACTCCTTCAGATATGTTTCTCTGTGTTGCAAAATAGGTTTTATTCATGCACAGACTGTTATTTTAAAGTGGGACCAAGATTCAGCTTGCATTGCTGGAACCAAGTTTGTTCTGCGCTGAAACGCTGTTTTCTGACATTTCAGGCTCTAACTTCAAAAATCATGCAAAACACTTCTAACACCTTCAGATATGTTTCTCTGTGTTGCAAAATAGGTTTTATTCATGCACAGACTGATATTTTAAAGTGGGAGAGAGATTCAGCTTGCATTGCCTGAACCAAGTTTGTTATGTGCTGAAAAGCCGTTTTCTGACATTTCAGGCTCTAACTTAAAAAATCATGCAAAACACTTCTAACACCTTCAGATATGTTTCTCTGTGTTGCAAAATAGGTTTTATTCATGCACAGACTGATATTTTAAAGTGGGACCAAGATTCAGCTTGCATTGCTGGAACCAAGTTTGTTCTGCGCTGAAACGCTGTTTTCTGACATTTCAGGCTCTAACTTCAAAAATCATGCAAAACACTTCTAACACCTTCAGATATGTTTCTCTGTGTTGCAAAATAGGTTTTATTCATGCACAGACTGATATTTTAAAGTGGGAGAGAGATTCAGCTTGCATTGCCTGAACCAAGTTTGTTATGTGCTGAAAAGCCGTTTTCTGACATTTCAGGCTCTAACTTAAAAAATCATGCAAAACACTTCTAACACCTTAAGACATGTTTCTCTGTGTTGCAAAATAGGTTTTATTCATGCACAGGCTGCAATTTTAATTTTGGACCGAGTTTCAGCCTGCATTGCCAGAACCAAGTTTGTTATGGGATGAAACGCTGTTTTCTGACATTTCAGGCTCTAACTTCAAAATTCATGCAAAACACTTCTAACACCTTCAGATATGTGTCTCTGTGTTGCAGAATAGGTTTTATTCATGCACAGACTGCTATTTTAATTTTGGACCGAGTTTCAGCTTGCATTGCCTGGACCAAGTTTGTTATGGGCTGAAAAGCCGTTTTCTGACATTTCAGGCTCTAACTTCAAAAATCATGCAAAACACTTCTAACACCTTCAGATATGTTTCTCTGTGTTGCAAAATAGGTTTTATTCATGCACAGACTGATATTTTAAAGTGGGACCAAGATTCAGCTTGCATTGCTGGAACCAAGTTTGTTATGTGCTGAAAAGCCGTTTTCTGACATTTCAGGCTCTAACTTCAAAAATCATGCAAAACACTTCTAACACCTTCAAATATGTTTCTCTGTGTTGCAAAATAGGTTTTATTAATGCACAGACTGCAATTTTAATATTGGACCGAGTTTCAGCCTGCATTGCCAGAAGCAAGTTTGTTCTGCGCTGAAACGCTGTTTTCTGACATTTCAGGCTCTAACTTAAAAAATCATGCAAAACACTTCTAACACCTTCAGATATGTTTCTCTGTGTTGCAAAATAGGTTTTATTCATGCACAGACTGATATTTTAAAGTGGGACCAAGATTCAGCTTGCATTGCTGGAACCAAGTTTGTTCTGCACTGAAACGCTGTTTTCTGACATTTCAGGCTCTAACTTCAAAAATCATGCAAAACACTTCTAACACCTTCAGATATGTTTCTCTGTGTTGCAAAATAGGTTTTATTCATGCACAGACTTCAATTTTAATTTTGGACCGAGTTTCAGTTTGCATTGCCTGAACCAAGTTTGTTATGTGCTGAAAAGCCGTTTTCTGACATTTCAGGCTCTAACTTCAAAAATCATGCAAAACACTTCTAACACCTTCAGATATGTTTCTCTGTGTTGCAAAATAGGTTTTATTCATGCACATACTGATATTTTAACTTGGGACCAAGATTCATCTTGCATTGCTGGAACCAAGTTTGTTCTGCGCTGAAACGCTGTTTTCTGACATTTCAGGCTCTAACTTCAAAAATCATGCAAAACACTTCTAACACCTTCAGATATGTTTCTCTGTGTTGCAAAATAGGTTTTATTCATGCACAGACTGATATTTTAAAGTGGGAGAGAGATTCAGCTTGCATTGCCTGAACCAAGTTTGTTATGTGCTGAAAAGCCGTTTTCTGACATTTCAGGCTCTAACTTAAAAAATCATGCAAAACACTTCTAACACCTTAAGACATGTTTCTCTGTGTTGCAAAATAGGTTTTATTCATGCACAGACTGATATTTTAAAGTGGGAGAGAGATTCAGCTTGCATTGCCTGAACCAAGTTTGTTATGTGCTGAAAAGCCGTTTTCTGACATTTCAGGCTCTAACTTCAAAAATCATGCAAAACACTTCTAACACCTTCAGATATGTTTCTCTGTGTTGCAAAATAGGTTTTATTCATGCACAGACTTCAATTTTAATTTTGGACCGAGTTTCAGCTTGCATTGCCTGAACCAAGTTTGTTATGTGCTGAAAAGCCGTTTTCTGACATTTCAGGCTCTAACTTCAAAAATCATGCAAAACACTTCTAACACCTTCAGATATGTTTCTCTGTGTTGCAAAATAGGTTTTATTCATGCACAGACTGATATTTTAAAGTGGGACCAAGATTCAGCTTGCATTGCTGGAACCAAGTTTGTTCTGCGCTGAAACGCTGTTTTCTGACATTTCAGGCTCTAACTTCAAAAATCATGCAAAACACTTCTAACACCTTCAGATATGTTTCTCTGTGTTGCAAAATAGGTTTTATTCATGCACAGACTGATATTTTAAAGTGGGAGAGAGATTCAGCTTGCATTGCCTGAACCAAGTTTGTTATGTGCTGAAAAGCCGTTTTCTGACATTTCAGGCTCTAACTTCAAAAATCATGCAAAACACTTCTAACACCTTCAGATATGTTTCTCTGTGTTGCAAAATAGGTTTTATTCATGCACAGGCTGCAATTTTAATTTTGGACCGAGTTTCAGCCTGCATTGCCAGAACCAAGTTTGTTCTGCGCTGAAACGCTGTTTTCTGACACTTCAGGCTCTAACTTCAAAAATCATGCAAAACACTTCTAACACCTTCAAATATGTTTCTCTGTGTTGCAAAATAGGTTTTATTCATGCACAGACTGATATTTTAAAGTGGGACCAAGATTCAGCTTGCATTGCTGGAACCAAGTTTGTTCTGCACTGAAACGCCGTTTTCTGACATTTCAGGCTCTAACTTCAAAAATCATGCAAAACACTTCTAACACCTTCAGATATGTTTCTCTGTGTTGCAAAATAGGTTTTATTCATGCACAGACTTCAATTTTAATTTTGGACCGAGTTTCAGCTTGCATTGCCTGAACCAAGTTTGTTCTGCGCTGAAACGCTGTTTTCTGACATTTCAGGCTCTAACTTCAAAAATCATGCAAAACACTTCTAACACCTTCAGATATGTTTCTCTGTGTTGCAAAATAGGTTTTATTCATGCACAGACTGATATTTTAAAGTGGGACCAAGATTCAGCTTGCATTGCTGGAACCAAGTTTGTTATGTGCTGAAAAGCCGTTTTCTGACATTTCAGGCTCTAACTTAAAAAATCATGCAAAACACTTCTAACACCTTCAGATATGTTTCTCTGTGTTGCAAAATAGGTTTTATTCATGCACAGACTGATATTTTAAAGTGGGACCAAGATTCAGCTTGCATTGCTGGAACCAAGTTTGTTCTGCACTGAAACGCCGTTTTCTGACATTTCAGGCTCTAACTTCAAAAATCATGCAAAACACTTCTAACACCTTCAGATATGTTTCTCTGTGTTGCAAAATAGGTTTTATTCATGCACAGACTGATATTTTAAAGTGGGACCAAGATTCAGCTTGCATTGCTGGAACCAAGTTTGTTCTGCGCTGAAACGCTGTATTCTGACATTTCAGGCTCTAACTTCAAAAATCATGCAAAACACTTCTAACACCTTCAAATATGTTTCTCTGTGTTGCAAAATAGGTTTTATTAATGCACAGACTGCAATTTTAATATTGGACCGAGTTTCAGCCTGCATTGCCAGAAGCAAGTTTGTTCTGCGCTGAAACGCTGTTTTCTGACATTTCAGGCTCTAACTTAAAAAATCATGCAAAACACTTCTAACACCTTCAGATATGTTTCTCTGTGTTGCAAAATAGGTTTTATTCATGCACAGACTGATATTTTAAAGTGGGACCAAGATTCAGCTTGCATTGCTGGAACCAAGTTTGTTCTGCACTGAAACGCTGTTTTCTGACATTTCAGGCTCTAACTTCAAAAATCATGCAAAACACTTCTAACACCTTCAGATATGTTTCTCTGTGTTGCAAAATAGGTTTTATTCATGCACAGACTTCAATTTTAATTTTGGACCGAGTTTCAGCTTGCATTGCCTGAACCAAGTTTGTTATGTGCTGAAAAGCCGTTTTCTGACATTTCAGGCTCTAACTTCAAAAATCATGCAAAACACTTCTAACACCTTCAGATATGTTTCTCTGTGTTGCAAAATAGGTTTTATTCATGCACAGACTGATATTTTAAAGTGGGACCAAGATTCAGCTTGCATTGCTGGAACCAAGTTTGTTCTGCGCTGAAACGCTGTTTTCTGACATTTCAGGCTCTAACTTCAAAAATCATGCAAAACACTTCTAACACCTTCAGATATGTTTCTCTGTGTTGCAAAATAGGTTTTATTCATGCACAGACTGATATTTTAAAGTGGGACCAAGATTCAGCTTGCATTGCTGGAACCAAGTTTGTTATGTGCTGAAAAGCCGTTTTCTGACATTTCAGGCTCTAACTTCAAAAATCATGCAAAACACTTCTAACACCTTCAAATATGTTTCTCTGTGTTGCAAAATAGGCTTTATTAATGCACAGACTGCAATTTTAATATTGGACCGAGTTTCAGCCTGCATTGCCAGAAGCAAGTTTGTTCTGCGCTGAAACGCTGTTTTCTGACATTTCAGGCTCTAACTTAAAAAATCATGCAAAACACTTCTAACACCTTCAGATATGTTTCTCTGTGTTGCAAAATAGGTTTTATTCATGCACAGACTGATATTTTAAAGTGGGACCAAGATTCAGCTTGCATTGCTGGAACCAAGTTTGTTCTGCGCTGAAACGCTGTTTTCTGACATTTCAGGCTCTAACTTCAAAAATCATGCAAAACACTTCTAACACCTTCAGATATGTTTCTCTGTGTTGCAAAATAGGTTTTATTCATGCACAGACTGATATTTTAAAGTGGGAGAGAGATTCAGCTTGCATTGCCTGAACCAAGTTTGTTATGTGCTGAAAAGCCGTTTTCTGACATTTCAGGCTCTAACTTAAAAAATCATGCAAAACACTTCTAACACCTTAAGACATGTTTCTCTGTGTTGCAAAATAGGTTTTATTCATGCACAGGCTGCAATTTTAATTTTGGACCGAGTTTCAGCCTGCATTGCCAGAACCAAGTTTGTTATGGGCTGAAACGCTGTTTTCTGACATTTCAGGCTCTAACTTCAAAATTCATGCAAAACACTTCTAACACCTTCAGATATGTGTCTCTGTGTTGCAGAATAGGTTTTATTCATGCACAGACTGCTATTTTAATTTTGGACCGAGTTTCAGCTTGCATTGCCTGGACCAAGTTTGTTATGGGCTGAAAAGCCGTTTTCTGACATTTCAGGCTCTAACTTCAAAAATCATGCAAAACACTTCTAACACCTTCAGATATGTTTCTCTGTGTTGCAAAATAGGTTTTATTCATGCACAGACTTCAATTTTAATTTTGGACCGAGTTTCAGCTTGCATTGCCTGAACCAAGTTTGTTATGTGCTGAAAAGCCGTTTTCTGACATTTCAGGCTCTAACTTAAAAAATCATGCAAAACACTTCTAACACCTTCAGATATGTGTCTCTGTGTTGCAGAATAGGTTTTATTCATGCACAGACTGCTATTTTAATTTTGGACCGAGTTTCAGCTTGCATTGCCTGGACCAAGTTTGTTATGGGCTGAAAAGCCGTTTTCTGACATTTCAGGCTCTAACTTCAAAAATCATGCAAAACACTTCTAACACCTTCAAATATGTTTATCTGTGTTGCAAAATAGGTTTTATTCATGCAAAGACTGCAATTTTAATTTTGGACCGAGTTTCAGCTTGCATTGCCTGAACCAAGTTTGTTATGTGCTGAAAAGCCGTTTTCTGACATTTCAGGCTCTAACTTCAAAAATCATGCAAAACACTTCTAACACCTTCAGATATGTTTCTCTGTGTTGCAAAATAGGTTTTATTCATGCACAGACTGATTATAAGAATTAATGTGTTTTTTCATTAATGTGTTTTTCAGTGCAGTTTCCTTGAGTTAATATTTTGTAGTTTTGTTCTTTGCAGTTTACTTCAGTTAAGAGAAACAGTTCGTTCTGGGAATGTTTTGTCTGTCTGTTTCAGGGTTATCTGTCGTCAGGAAACCAGTTGAGTGCGGCTGCACTATCTTCCTCTCATCCTTATAGTTGCCCTGGATCATCTGTAATTTTCCTTCCCATATGTAGAAGTATTTGCTTAAATGATATGTGAACCCCCGCCTACATGAAGGCTTGTAAGGGTGCTGTATAAAAGATGGGACTGCCCCATCTTCTTTGGTAGATAACAATAAACCAACTTGTATTAGACTTTGGTGTGTTGTTGTCTATCCCAAGCGCTTGTTGCTGATCCACTCGACAGACCTGAGAAACTGCAGTGACCCAGAAACGAGGTTCTAACAATTTGGTGACCGCGACGTGATGTCTCTGATCAGGTAAGATGAAGTATAGTTTGTCTACCTGATTAGTTACATTATTGTTCGTTATGAATGGACACGATGAAGTAGTTTGTCTGTCTAAATAGATACGATGAAGTAGTTTGTCTATCTAGATATTGCGCACGAATGAATGGACACGATGAAGTAGTTTGTCTGTCCAAGTAGATACGATGAAGTAGTTTGTCTATCTAGATATTGCGCAGACCAGATACGATGAAGTATAGTTTGTCTATCTGAAGGCTGCCGCAAATACATTGCGAGGACCAGATACGATGAAGTATGGTTTGTCTATCTGAAGGCCGCCGCAATATTCTCAGCAAAACTGAGAGAGCGTGCTGAAATAAATTAAAAGCAAAAGTGTGGGTCACGAGTTTCGGTCTGTCCCATGGTGAGGTGAATATCTGTATATATTATCTGTATATCTATCATGGGAGCCACCTATCCTAAACCGAATCCTGGCGAAACACCAATTGATTGGATGAATAGATGTAGTTGGGGTTTTTATACAAATTTATGGGTGAATAATTTAGCGGGTTGGACTGAAGCCAATGGGATGTATCCTACATATCCACGAATGGGTTCTTTTGACCCAAATCATATGGCACAAGCTTTTCGATTGACATATAAAGGTGAAGGTGACCCTGAATGGGACCAAAAATATATGAAAGACGGGTATGATGTTTGGTTAAAAATGCAAACTGTATGGAATGATAAACAGGGTATTTCACTGCCAAAATCTGTCAGGAATGTGGTACCGAAAAAGCCGACAGGAAAAAAAGAGAAACAATTATTAGCTGAGGCTGAGTTGAAGTTACAGAAAACCAAATTAGAGAAAGCAGCTAAACTCTATCCAGTCTGTTTCCATTCTCGCCATGCGCGCCGCCACCTTATCCTGCACCCGCGCCTGTCGTGCCCGCGCTTACTTCCGCAGATAGCCGCGCGCCCCCACCAGCGCCCGTCGAGAAAATAAATGAAGCTCATTTATGGATAACAAAACGACAGGGCCACATAGAGATAACTCCGCCGTCCTTCTCGACTTTGAAAGACATTTTGAGCATGTTACCAGAAGTGGACAAACCATTACACTTCGTGGAAATATTGATAAAATTGTCGTGGCACAGCCATTTCACTGGCGCAGATTATAAGTTCATAATAATGTCAAAAATGTGTAATAAGTCTGATGAGACGCGTCTGCTCGAGGCTGTTCCCTGCCTAAAACCAGAAAATTATCGACCTAAGTGTGTGTGTCCAACATACTGATAAAGAGTCTTGCCTGGCTAAGACAACCTTGAAGATAGATAAAGCCTCTATGTGTGTGTGTGTCAGTCTCTATCTGCACTCAGTCGCTGTCTGCACTCCATCGAGAGTGTTGAAGCTGACTTCTGCTGATGAAACTGCAAACTATTTTCTTCAGTAAACAACAGCATCTTGTTGAAACACTTATTGAGGCCTCTTGTCTACCTTGCTCGTTAGCTATAGTAAAAACAAAGGGTCACTCGAATTTATACACAGATGAGGCTACAGTAAGTGTAACTCACTGGCTGACTTAAATGCAAAAAGGGCTGCTCAAGAGGGGCCTCCAAGCCCCCATGTTAATATAGCTGTAGTGTCAACCTCAAAAATGACGTCGTCAATGATTCCAGATGTTGACCTTGTCGCTGTCCAAAAAGCAGCAGCCGATAGTGACCATCAATTTTGGTCAGTTTTTTCTGCGTCTCAGGGACCTGATGACCTCTGGCATGACAAAGAGGGTCGACTGTGTTTACCTACGTCTGTTTTACCGTTTCTCGTCCGCGAATTTCATGGTATCACTCATCGCGGCCGAAGAGGGGTACTAGATACAATGCGAGGTCTATTTTGCGTCGACCAATTACCTCAAACGGTTAATGACATTCTTGACAGATGTTTAATTTGCGCTAAAAATAATATAAGCAAACCTCCAGCAAAACATCAACACCTGCCGAGGCCTAACCAACCGTTTACTGAGTAGCAGGTTGATTTCACACACATGCCCAAGAGGGGACCTTTTAAATACCTCTTGGTGCTTCTGGACAAATTTTCTAAGTGGGTAGAGGCCTTTCTATGTGCCAAAGAAAACGCCAATATGGTCGTGCAGTTTTTAACCAAAGAAATCACACCCAGATATGGTATCCCGGTATCAATAGATTCCGATAAGGGCACACCTTTCACATCAAAAGTATCTTAACAAAAGATAAGAAAAGCAATGATTAGTATGAATACATCCGATTGGACAAGGGTACTTCCAATTGTCTTAGCAGACCTAAGAATGATGCCTCAGCCAAATTTAGACAACTTATCACCCTATGAGGTGGTGATGGGCCGACCTTTCCCCATCCCTTGGCGCCACGGAATGGTAGGGATAGGTGTGGTATTAACTGATCATATGTCTGAGTACTCTGTAGGCCTAATAGAAAAATTAAATGAGTTCTGGGAAAGGGTTAACATGAAACACCCTGAGATCCCTAAAGCTAACTCACACCCCTTTGAAGTGGGCAATCAAGTATTGATAAAGAAACTAAAAACCGGGGGCCTCAATGACTCTCTGTATGATGGGCCTACAGAGATACTAGCTGTGACCAGAACTGCTGTTTTAACTGATCTTTTTCCACAGTGGATTCATGCAACCAGAGTGAAACCCTTGAAATGAAAAACAATGTATTACATGTACTAACTGTTTTTGTTTTCCAGAGCAATAATGTGTATTGTCCTAGCTGGACTCATGGTACCCAACGCTTCAAAGGAGGAGGTCAAAAGAAACCTCTTCTGGCAGTATGCAAACTGGACAGCGCGTCAACTGACCAATGAATCATGTGTGGTGTGTCAAGAATTATTCCGCACCATAATAACTGTATCCTTGAAACCATTTGTCTATAACTGTGAACCCCCCAATTTTACTGTGTTCTGTACATATTATGCAGGGGAAATGTATGTATGGTCTCCTAGGTGTGTAAAGAGGGTAACAACACCCTATACTGATGAAACTAAACGGTATAATTACTGTTGTATGAATGAAACGTGCAAGAAAGAAGGTAGTGCATCAAGTAAAAATGAAACTGAAACTGTTGATGTAAAAGTTAGCCTGGTGTTACCAGAAGGTTTTATGTTTCCTTACTGTTTTAATGGGACATCAGGTGAAAGCGTGACAGGTATAAGTGCTACAAATTGTAAACAAATAATAAACCAAGGGCAGGGTATAGACAGGTGGCTGCAAAGCTACTGTCCAAAGTTCGAGAGGGGCTCATGTGAGAAGAACACCGCAGCATGTGCTAAGGGAAATAATACTGCTTGTTACACCTCTAGGAACACTGCCTGCATTGAATTGCTCACGCTCTGTGAAGATCCCTGGCCAGCGAAAGGTGCAGTGCTGGCTGATGACTGGTACTGGTACTGTGGTGAGGACACTGTAAACAACACTTACAGGATGAGCTGGACAGGCCTCTGTGCACCAGTGCAGCTGCAACATCGTGTGACTGTTATGCATACACAACGTGATTTGTCTTTCAGGAGCAAACGATCAGTGGACAACGAGGACGTCCCTGAGGAACATCAGATGAGGTCACACTGGACTCGGTTCTGGAAGTCTATGGTACCTCAGTTCGGCGTCTCTGACCTACTGAGACAACAGAACATCATGCATTATCGACTGGCATCCTTTGTTAACAGCACCACAGCTGCACTGGTAGGGGTACAAAGCGAACTGAGAGCACTGAGACAGGTGGTCGTGCAGAACAGGTTGGCCCTGGACATGCTTCTTGCCCAGCAGGGAGGGGTTTGTTCTGTTGTAGGTGACAAATGCTGCACATACATACCTGCAAATTATGAGCCCGAGGGATCAATTGGCACTGCTGTAGCTACTATGAAGCAGATCTCATCCCAGATATATGAGGATGAGCTAAAGTCTAGAACTAACAATTGGAATTGGGGTATTCTCTCTAGCCTATTTGGCGCGTTTGCACCTTATGTCTCAATGATAATACCGGTATTACTTATTTTGTTTTTATTGTGTATTTTTGGTCCATGCATTTTGAAATGTTTCACACAACGTATGTATACTATGGTGTCTGCTATCTCTGCAGGATATCACCCACAACCTTTGAATTAGAATTATATCGCCCACTGCCACAGAAGGATAGAGAAGAATCCAGACTCTAGAGGAGAGTCTGGAAGAGGGGATTATAAGAATTAATGTGTTTTTTCATTAATGTGTTTTTCAGTGCAGTTTCCTTGAGTTAATATTTTGTAGTTTTGTTCTTTGCAGTTTACTTCAGTTAAGAGAAACAGTTCGTTCTGGGAATGTTTTGTCTGTCTGTTTCAGGGTTATCTGTCGTCAGGAAACCAGTTGAGTGCGGCTGCACTATCTTCCTCTCATCCTTATAGTTGCCCTGGATCATCTGTAATTTTCCTTCCCATATGTAGAAGTATTTGCTTAAATGATATGTGAACCCCCGCCTACATGAAGGCTTGTAAGGGTGCTGTATAAAAGATGGGACTGCCCCATCTTCTTTGGTAGATAACAATAAACCAACTTGTATTAGACTTTGGTGTGTTGTTGTCTATCCCAAGCGCTTGTTGCTGATCCACTCGACAGACCTGAGAAACTGCAGTGACCCAGAAACGAGGTTCTAACACTGATATTTTAAAGTGGGACCAAGATTCAGCTTGCATTGCTGGAACCAAGTTTGTTCTGCGCTGAAACGCTGTTTTCTGACATTTCAGGCTCTAACTTCAAAAATCATGCAAAACACTTCTAACACCTTCAGATATGTTTCTCTGTGTTGCAAAATAGGTTTTATTCATGCACAGACTGATATTTTAAAGTGGGACCAAGATTCAGCTTGCATTGCTGGAACCAAGTTTGTTATGTGCTGAAAAGCCGTTTTCTGACATTTCAGGCTCTAACTTCAAAAATCATGCAAAACACTTCTAACACCTTCAAATATGTTTCTCTGTGTTGCAAAATAGGTTTTATTAATGCACAGACTGCAATTTTAATATTGGACCGAGTTTCAGCCTGCATTGCCAGAAGCAAGTTTGTTCTGCGCTGAAACGCTGTTTTCTGACATTTCAGGCTCTAACTTAAAAAATCATGCAAAACACTTCTAACACCTTCAGATATGTTTCTCTGTGTTGCAAAATAGGTTTTATTCATGCACAGACTGATATTTTAAAGTGGGACCAAGATTCAGCTTGCATTGCTGGAACCAAGTTTGTTCTGCGCTGAAACGCTGTTTTCTGACATTTCAGGCTCTAACTTCAAAAATCATGCAAAACACTTCTAACACCTTCAGATATGTTTCTCTGTGTTGCAAAATAGGTTTTATTCATGCACAGACTGCAATTTTAATTTTGGACCGAGTTTCAGCTTGCATTGCCTGGACCAAGTTTGTTATGGGCTGAAAAGCCGTTTTCTGACATTTCAGGCTCTAACTTCAAAAATCATGCAAAACACTTCTAACACCTTCAGATATGTGTCTCTGTGTTGCAGAATAGGTTTTATTCATGCACAGACTGCTATTTTAATTTTGGACCGAGTTTCAGCTTGCATTGCCTGGACCAAGTTTGTTATGGGCTGAAAAGCCGTTTTCTGACATTTCAGGCTCTAACTTCAAAAATCATGCAAAACACTTCTAACACCTTCAAATATGTTTATCTGTGTTGCAAAATAGGTTTTATTCATGCAAAGACTGCAATTTTAATTTTGGACCGAGTTTCAGCTTGCATTGCCTGAACCAAGTTTGTTATGTGCTGAAACGCCGTTTTCTGACATTTCAGGCTCTAACTTCAAAAATCATGCAAAACACTTCTAACACCTTCAGATATGTTTCTCTGTGTTGCAAAATAGGTTTTATTCATGCACAGACTTCAATTTTAATTTTGGACCGAGTTTCAGCTTGCATTGCCTGAACCAAGTTTGTTATGTGCTGAAAAGCCGTTTTCTGACATTTCAGGCTCTAACTTCAAAAATCATGCAAAACACTTCTAACACCTTCAGATATGTTTCTCTGTGTTGCAAAATAGGTTTTATTCATGCACAGACTGATATTTTAAAGTGGGACCAAGATTCAGCTTGCATTGCTGGAACCAAGTTTGTTCTGCGCTGAAACGCTGTTTTCTGACATTTCAGGCTCTAACTTCAAAAATCATGCAAAACACTTCTAACACCTTCAGATATGTTTCTCTGTGTTGCAAAATAGGTTTTATTCATGCACAGACTGATATTTTAAAGTGGGACCAAGATTCAGCTTGCATTGCTGGAACCAAGTTTGTTATGTGCTGAAAAGCCGTTTTCTGACATTTCAGGCTCTAACTTCAAAAATCATGCAAAACACTTCTAACACCTTCAGATATGTTTCTCTGTGTTGCAAAATAGGTTTTATTCATGCACAGACTTCAATTTTAATTTTGGACCGAGTTTCAGCTTGCATTGCCTGAACCAAGTTTGTTATGTGCTGAAAAGCCGTTCTCTTACGAGAGGTCTCTCGTACTGCGTAAGCTAAGCTTACGCTTGGGGAAAATCCTTTCCGCGAGAGATATTGAAGCCAAAAAATTATCCTTAATTTTGTATTAATGTAAAACGCGTTGCCGCAGTGAGCAGACATAGGCGAGGCGTATTGCTTGCCTATTGGCTGCTCTGCAGCAACTGCAGCACCTATCGAGCGAGGCTTGGCGCGAAACCAGCTCCAATGAGAGCCTTTCGCGCCTAATACGTCATCTCCCGCCGAAAGTGGCGTGATCCAAGCCTATAAATATCGCTCGAAGGTAGCTACACTCTGATTTTTTCATCCTTCAAGCGAAGCTCACGCATCGCTGGAGCCGGAGAAGAAGCCGCCGTCGACTGCAAGCATCTCAGCGGGACGAGCCATTGGAACTGCTGGCCACGCCGCCTTCCGTGCCTTCCTGCTGCGCTTTCCGGCGCCTATATCCTTTATAATCCTTTATAATCTACAGTGTGTGTCGCCGCTGCGATACACACTGTTTCTCTAAGAGAGCAAAGTGTCTTTTTAAAGATGCTTTCATACGGCTCGTGCAGATGCCAATGGCGACTCTGAGGACTTGCCTTGCCTTCTTCACTGAGACTGCTCCCCCGCCCGCGCGGTGTCGCGCCGTAAAAAGCGCTGTGCCCAGCGGGCCCCGGACCCTTCCTCCAGCCGACAAAGCTCGCCGGTTCGCCCGCCTGCTTCATCGACCTCGTCAGCCTCTGTTCCGGACGTAAAGCGGCCGCTGTATGCCACCGCTTCCATCGACGCCGCTGGCGAGGGGGGCCATGAAGGAGGAAGAGGATTTCCGTTTCCCGCCAAAGCGGGAACGCGCATGCTGCTCAGAAGAGGCGATAGCAGCCCACTTATGTCTGCCCTCCGCTGGACGGCGTGCTAAGTCGGCCCTCCCCTCTAAAGCTTGCCGTCAGACGTCAAACCTGCTTCGCCGCGCTCTCGCCGCCGCCTAGCCGCGTCAGCGCTGCGTAACATGGTCTCTCACCGTTGCTGAGAGGCACCCGTGGTTAACGCTTTCTGACGTTTTTCTCGTCTGGCCGCCGCCCCGCCAGACGCGGCCCGCGGCCCAGGATTGAGTTGAAACCTGAGCCTCCGAAATCGTCCTAGCATCTGGGAAAACGACAGTGTACGAGTCCCGCGGTTGCCGGACCCCCACCAAAGTTATTCGCTCGTCCAGTTCCAGGAAATGTGACTGTTCCAGTGTTTTCTGCAGCCAACAAACCGGCTCCGTCGCCCGTTTGCCTGCACACAAAAGTCGTTCCCACGGCTACACAGATATACCCCCAATAAAGTGTATTATCTGGTGTCCCGGCCACGGCCGATGGTGTTTCATGTGTCGTATGAATATGCCCACTAACCAGTGCTCATCTCTACACACAAACACACAGCGCACATAAAATCGACTCAGATCGATTGCGCGTCACACGTGGTAAATGTGCCCGCTTCACAGTGCCCATAAACACCACATTATGCACTGTTGGTTTCTGTAAAAACGAAACCAACAGTGCATTAACTCTATGCTTTGGGATGTTAAATGTGCCCGCTTCACACAGTGCTCACAGACACCTCATTATGCACGTCAACCGGTTTCTGTAAAAACGAAACCAGGAGTGCGTTCGCTCTATGCAGGCGAACGCTGTTTGGAGTGTTGAACGCCGGTGCGCGAGTCCCGCGGCTGCCAGACTCCCACCGAAAGTATTCGCTCGCTCAGCTCCAAGAAATGTGGCTGTTCCAGCGTTATCCGCAGTCATCAAGCCGGCGCTGCAGCCTGCTTGTCTGCACTCAAGAGCCGTTCTCACGGCTACCCAATTAAATCCTCAAAGGAGTGTATTTTCGGGTGTTCCGGCCATAGCCGAAGGTGCTTTGTGTGTAGCTCGCATGCACATACACATGAGCACATCCTGTCATACAAAACCCGCGCACATAAAGTCGACCCGAATCGGCTGCGCTTCACATGTGATAAATTCAGGCAGGTCTTACGGTTTCTGTAAAAACGAACCGGACGACGCCTCGTCTACACGGCTAAAGGCTGCGCTGAGTGTGTTGAATGTGCCCGTTACTACGCAACCACATATACACACAAAGATAGCAGTCCCCGCGGTCAGTGTACCCCGAGCCTCGAATGTCACAGTAACTCGTGCGTCACAACGCACCGAAGCGACTCCGTTATTGACAGATCGGAGCGCGCTTCGCACCTACCCCCTTGCGTTACAGGTAAATGCATGGGAAAAGCTCCCAGGGGTTTCACAATGGGAGCTGGACATTATTAAAGGAGGCTATTCGCTACAGTTTCACCGACTTCGCCTGTGTTATATGTGCCCACCTCAGTGCCACACATATTACATCAGGCAGGTCTTACGGTTTCTGTAAACCGGACGACGCCCAGTCTACGCGGCTTAAAGCTGCATCGAGTGTGTTAAATGTGCCGTTACCACGCAACCACACATACACACAGAGAAAGCAGTCCCCGCGGTCAGCGTACCCCGAGCCTTGCATGTCACAGACACCGAAGCGGCTCCGTTAGTAACAGATCGGAGCGCGCTTCGCACCCACCCCCTCGCATTACATGATAGATGCATGGGAAAAACTCCCAGGGGTCTCAAAATGGGTGCTGGACATTATAAAGAGAGGCTATTCGCTCCAGTTTCGACGACGCCCTCGCCGTTACACGGCGCGCGTCGAGACCACGATAAAGGCAGATGCAGCACACCTGCTACGAGCCGAAGTGACCACTAGATCTAAGGCAACTGAACAAAGCGCTATAGTGAAGCGAAAGTTCAGAATGCTCACAACCAAGAAAATCCTCGCACAAGTGTGCCGAGGAGACTGGTTTGTGTCAGTGGATCTGAAAGACGCGTATTTTCAAATACAGATAGCGTCGCGTCACAGGCGATTTTTGAGATTCGCCTTCGAGGGCCAAGCTTATCAGTACACAGTCCTGCCATTCGGTTTGTCCCTAGCACCCCGTACATTTACAAAGTGCATGGACGCAGCGCTCGCCCCGCTCAGACAGAAAGGCGTGCGAATACTGAATTATTGGGACGATTGGCTGATTTTAGCGCAATCTCACTCAATGCTCAGGGAACACACGTCCATGTTACTCGATCACCTCGAGAACTTGGGTTTGAAAGTCAATTGGGAGAAAAGCTCGCTGAACCCCAGCCAGAATATCTCCTTCCTGGGCATAGAAGTGGACTCGCTGGCAATGACAGCGAAGCTTTCGTCAGTGCGCGCGCTGAACGTTCAGAGCGCAGTGAGCGCGCTCTGCCGCAGCAAGTCTGCCCCGCTCAAGACCTTTCAAAGAGTGTTAGGTCTTATGGCCTCAGCATCATCAGTTCTACAGTTAGGGATGCTCTGCATGCGCCCACTGCAGTTCTGGCTGAGAGCGCGAGTGCCGCGCCGAGCGTGGGCGTCCGGTCGACTCCGTCTCACGATCAATCAGAGATGCGTTACAGCCCTGATGCCGTGGAGAACAGCCGGCTGGTACCAAACAGGTGTCACTCTAGAGAGACCCTCGAAGGTGAAAGTAGTGTCCACGGACGCGTCCACCTCGGGATGGGGAGCGCTGCTAGACGGCAGACCGTCGTTCGGCCAGTGGTCAGAACGCGAGAAATCGCTGCATATCAACTGCCTCGAAATGATGGCAGTGGAGAATGCGCTGACATATTTTCTTCCCTTATTGAAGGGAAGTCATGTATTAGTCCGCTCTGACAACATATCGGTAGTGGCTTACATAAATCGCCAGGGCGGTCTCAGGTCCAGAAAACTACATGCACTTGCAGAACGCCTTCTGGTATGGGCTCATCGCAACCTGCGCTCGCTGAGGGCAGCGCACGTGCGGGGGACCCTAAATGTAGGACCAGACAGACTGTCCAGGAACAATGTTCCGGCGGGCGAATGGTCGCTGCACCCTCAGACGGTGCAGCTATTATGGAAAACATTCGGCAGAGCGGAGATAGATCTATTTGCATCTCAGGACAACGCTCATTGTCTAGAAATCTTTTCCAAAGCCAAGGACGCGCTAGCCCATGCGTGGCCCCGCCGTCCTCTTTATGCTTTTCCCCCAGTCTCTCTCCTACCTCAGGTGATAGAGAGGGTGAAGGAGGAAGGGTGTGCAATACTGCTAATAGCGCCGTTTTGGGGGAACCAGCCTTGGTTCCCAGCGCTGATGCAGATGACGAGCATCGCACCGTGGCCAATACCTGTGAGGAGAGACCTCCTCTCGCAGGCGGGCGGCGCGATTTGGCACCCTCACCCCGAGCTGTGGTCCCTTCATGTATGGGTCACCAGGGAATATATGATGAACTCCCCACAGGAGTGATATCAACGATCACACAGGCTAGGGCGCCATCTACTAGATGGCTCTATGCCTCGAAGTGGTCGATATTTGCGGACTGGTGCACAGCCCGCGGATCCTCACCCACAGACTGTGGAGTGACAGATGTACTTTCCTTCCTACAAGAGCTGCTGGACAAGGGCAGGTCCCCGTTTAGTTTATGTGGCGGCCATAGCAGCGTTCTCGATGACAACGCTAGGTCAGTCAATAGGGAGGAATGATTTAATCATACGCTTCCTTAGGGGAGCTAAGAGATTAAATCCACCCAGACCGCCTTCAGTCCCAACTTGGGACCTTTCTGTGGTGCTGGACGCTATGAAGGGCGGACCATTCGAACCACTACAGGCGGCTGAATTAAAATATCTGTCTCTTAAGGCTATATTCCTCCTAGCGCTCGCTTCAGTGAAGCGCGTAGGAGATTTGCACGCGCTCTCCGTGGGCGCGACAGGCATGGAGTTTGAACCTAACGACTCTAAAGTTATACTCAAACCTAAGCATGGATATGTGCCAAAGTCTATTAACACACCGTTTAGAGCACAGGTCATCGCACTGTCTGCTCTGCCGGTTGGGGATGAAGAGGCTGACGCGAGACTCTTATGTCCAGTGAGAGCGCTAAGAGTCTATGTGTCTCGCACGTCTGCTTTTAGACAGACAGAACAGCTGTTCGTCTCGTTTTACGGGCATTCTAAAGGAATGGCTGCGTCAAAACAGACTTTATCCAGATGGATAGTGGATGCTATTGCACTGGCGTACGAGTCCAAGGGCATGCGATGCCCGCTGGGTGTCAGAGCACATTCCACGAGGGGCGTGGCCTCGTCGTGGGCTTGGTCGAGTGGAATTAACTTGCAAGACATTTGTACGGCGGCAGGCTGGGCCTCTCCGTCTACATTCATAAGATTCTACAACTTGGAGGTTCCCGCCCTACAGGCCAAGTTGCTATCGGTCTAGATATTAACAGATATCTAGACCCATGTTCCAAGTTTATCCAGGTCGTTTACCTGCCCGGATATACCAGGAGCCAGTGTTTATAGGGTCCTAATCCCCTTATATGTTCAAGCACGTTCAAACACTATATGAACCCCGGGCTATTCGCCCTCGGGTCTATGGTATCAGATCTTGGCATGCACGGCGTTTTACATGGGGTCCCCAAGCGTAAGCTTAGCTTACGCAGTACGAGAGACCTCTCGTAAGAGAACGTACTCGGTTACTAACGTAACCTCGGTTCTCTCAGAGAGGGAACGAGTACTGCGTACCTTGCCGTGCAAGCGCGTGCTCTGGGCGCTTTTATGATGAAAAAACCAGAGTGTAGCTACCTTCGAGCGATATTTATAGGCTTGGATCACGCCACTTTCGGCGGGAGATGACGTATTAGGCGCGAAAGGCTCTCATTGGAGCTGGTTTCGCGCCAAGCCTCGCTCGATAGGTGCTGCAGTTGCTGCAGAGCAGCCAATAGGCAAGCAATACGCCTCGCCTATGTCTGCTCACTGCGGCAACGCGTTTTACATTAATACAAAATTAAGGATAATTTTTTGGCTTCAATATCTCTCGCGGAAAGGATTTTCCCCAAGCGTAAGCTTAGCTTACGCAGTACTCGTTCCCTCTCTGAGAGAACCGAGGTTACGTTAGTAACCGAGTACGTTTTCTGACATTTCAGGCTCTAACTTCAAAAATCATGCAAAACACTTCTAACACCTTCAGATATGTTTCTCTGTGTTGCAAAATAGGTTTTATTCATGCACAGACTGATATTTTAAAGTGGGACCAAGATTCAGCTTGCATTGCTGGAACCAAGTTTGTTCTGCGCTGAAACGCTGTTTTCTGACATTTCAGGCTCTAACTTCAAAAATCATGCAAAACACTTCTAACACCTTCAGATATGTTTCTCTGTGTTGCAAAATAGGTTTTATTCATGCACAGACTGATATTTTAAAGTGGGACCAAGATTCAGCTTGCATTGCTGGAACCAAGTTTGTTATGTGCTGAAAAGCCGTTTTCTGACATTTCAGGCTCTAACTTCAAAAATCATGCAAAACACTTCTAACACCTTCAAATATGTTTCTCTGTGTTGCAAAATAGGCTTTATTAATGCACAGACTGCAATTTTAATATTGGACCGAGTTTCAGCCTGCATTGCCAGAAGCAAGTTTGTTCTGCGCTGAAACGCTGTTTTCTGACATTTCAGGCTCTAACTTAAAAAATCATGCAAAACACTTCTAACACCTTCAGATATGTTTCTCTGTGTTGCAAAATAGGTTTTATTCATGCACAGACTGATATTTTAAAGTGGGACCAAGATTCAGCTTGCATTGCTGGAACCAAGTTTGTTCTGCGCTGAAACGCTGTTTTCTGACATTTCAGGCTCTAACTTCAAAAATCATGCAAAACACTTCTAACACCTTCAGATATGTTTCTCTGTGTTGCAAAATAGGTTTTATTCATGCACAGACTGATATTTTAAAGTGGGAGAGAGATTCAGCTTGCATTGCCTGAACCAAGTTTGTTATGTGCTGAAAAGCTGTTTTCTGACATTTCAGGCTCTAACTTCAAAAATCATGCAAAACACTTCTAACACCTTCAGATATGTTTCTCTGTGTTGCAAAATAGGTTTTATTCATGCACAGACTTCAATTTTAATTTTGGACCGAGTTTCAGCTTGCATTGCCTGAACCAAGTTTGTTATGTGCTGAAAAGCCGTTTTCTGACATTTCAGGCTCTAACTTAAAAAATCATGCAAAACACTTCTAACACCTTCAGATATGTGTCTCTGTGTTGCAGAATAGGTTTTATTCATGCACAGACTGCTATTTTAATTTTGGACCGAGTTTCAGCTTGCATTGCCTGGACCAAGTTTGTTATGGGCTGAAAAGCCGTTTTCTGACATTTCAGGCTCTAACTTCAAAAATCATGCAAAACACTTCTAACACCTTCAAATATGTTTATCTGTGTTGCAAAATAGGTTTTATTCATGCAAAGACTGCAATTTTAATTTTGGACCGAGTTTCAGCTTGCATTGCCTGAACCAAGTTTGTTATGTGCTGAAAAGCCGTTTTCTGACATTTCAGGCTCTAACTTCAAAAATCATGCAAAACACTTCTAACACCTTCAGATATGTTTCTCTGTGTTGCAAAATAGGTTTTATTCATGCACAGACTGATATTTTAAAGTGGGACCAAGATTCAGCTTGCATTGCTGGAACCAAGTTTGTTATGTGCTGAAAAGCCGTTTTCTGACATTTCAGGCTCTAACTTCAAAAATCATGCAAAACACTTCTAACACCTTCAAATATGTTTCTCTGTGTTGCAAAATAGGTTTTATTAATGCACAGACTGCAATTTTAATATTGGACCGAGTTTCAGCCTGCATTGCCAGAAGCAAGTTTGTTCTGCGCTGAAACGCTGTTTTCTGACATTTCAGGCTCTAACTTAAAAAATCATGCAAAACACTTCTAACACCTTCAGATATGTTTATCTGTGTTGCAAAATAGGTTTTATTCATGCACAGACTGATATTTTAAAGTGGGACCAAGATTCAGCTTGCATTGCTGGAACCAAGTTTGTTCTGCGCTGAAACGCTGTTTTCTGACATTTCAGGCTCTAACTTCAAAAATCATGCAAAACACTTCTAACACCTTCAGATATGTTTCTCTGTGTTGCAAAATAGGTTTTATTCATGCACAGACTGCAATTTTAATTTTGGACCGAGTTTCAGCTTGCATTGCCTGGACCAAGTTTGTTATGGGCTGAAAAGCCGTTTTCTGACATTTCAGGCTCTAACTTCAAAAATCATGCAAAACACTTCTAACACCTTCAGATATGTGTCTCTGTGTTGCAGAATAGGTTTTATTCATGCACAGACTGCTATTTTAATTTTGGACCGAGTTTCAGCTTGCATTGCCTGGACCAAGTTTGTTATGGGCTGAAAAGCCGTTTTCTGACATTTCAGGCTCTAACTTCAAAAATCATGCAAAACACTTCTAACACCTTCAAATATGTTTATCTGTGTTGCAAAATAGGTTTTATTCATGCAAAGACTGCAATTTTAATTTTGGACCGAGTTTCAGCTTGCATTGCCTGAACCAAGTTTGTTATGTGCTGAAACGCCGTTTTCTGACATTTCAGGCTCTAACTTCAAAAATCATGCAAAACACTTCTAACACCTTCAGATATGTTTCTCTGTGTTGCAAAATAGGTTTTATTCATGCACAGACTTCAATTTTAATTTTGGACCGAGTTTCAGCTTGCATTGCCTGAACCAAGTTTGTTATGTGCTGAAAAGCCGTTTTCTGACATTTCAGGCTCTAACTTCAAAAATCATGCAAAACACTTCTAACACCTTCAGATATGTTTCTCTGTGTTGCAAAATAGGTTTTATTCATGCACAGACTGATATTTTAAAGTGGGACCAAGATTCAGCTTGCATTGCTGGAACCAAGTTTGTTCTGCGCTGAAACGCTGTTTTCTGACATTTCAGGCTCTAACTTCAAAAATCATGCAAAACACTTCTAACACCTTCAGATATGTTTCTCTGTGTTGCAAAATAGGTTTTATTCATGCACAGACTGATATTTTAAAGTGGGACCAAGATTCAGCTTGCATTGCTGGAACCAAGTTTGTTATGTGCTGAAAAGCCGTTTTCTGACATTTCAGGCTCTAACTTCAAAAATCATGCAAAACACTTCTAACACCTTCAAATATGTTTCTCTGTGTTGCAAAATAGGTTTTATTAATGCACAGACTGCAATTTTAATATTGGACCGAGTTTCAGCCTGCATTGCCAGAAGCAAGTTTGTTCTGCGCTGAAACGCTGTTTTCTGACATTTCAGGCTCTAACTTCAAAAATCATGCAAAACACTTCTAACACCTTCAGATATGTTTCTCTGTGTTGCAAAATAGGTTTTATTCATGCACAGACTGTTATTTTAAAGTGGGACCAAGATTCAGCTTGCATTGCTGGAACCAAGTTTGTTCTGCGCTGAAACGCTGTTTTCTGACATTTCAGGCTCTAACTTCAAAAATCATGCAAAACACTTCTAACACCTTCAGATATGTTTCTCTGTGTTGCAAAATAGGTTTTATTCATGCACAGACTGATATTTTAAAGTGGGAGAGAGATTCAGCTTGCATTGCCTGAACCAAGTTTGTTATGTGCTGAAAAGCCGTTTTCTGACATTTCAGGCTCTAACTTAAAAAATCATGCAAAACACTTCTAACACCTTCAGATATGTTTCTCTGTGTTGCAAAATAGGTTTTATTCATGCACAGACTGATATTTTAAAGTGGGACCAAGATTCAGCTTGCATTGCTGGAACCAAGTTTGTTCTGCGCTGAAACGCTGTTTTCTGACATTTCAGGCTCTAACTTCAAAAATCATGCAAAACACTTCTAACACCTTCAGATATGTTTCTCTGTGTTGCAAAATAGGTTTTATTCATGCACAGACTGATATTTTAAAGTGGGAGAGAGATTCAGCTTGCATTGCCTGAACCAAGTTTGTTATGTGCTGAAAAGCCGTTTTCTGACATTTCAGGCTCTAACTTAAAAAATCATGCAAAACACTTCTAACACCTTAAGACATGTTTCTCTGTGTTGCAAAATAGGTTTTATTCATGCACAGGCTGCAATTTTAATTTTGGACCGAGTTTCAGCCTGCATTGCCAGAACCAAGTTTGTTATGGGCTGAAACGCTGTTTTCTGACATTTCAGGCTCTAACTTCAAAATTCATGCAAAACACTTCTAACACCTTCAGATATGTGTCTCTGTGTTGCAGAATAGGTTTTATTCATGCACAGACTGCTATTTTAATTTTGGACCGAGTTTCAGCTTGCATTGCCTGGACCAAGTTTGTTATGGGCTGAAAAGCCGTTTTCTGACATTTCAGGCTCTAACTTCAAAAATCATGCAAAACACTTCTAACACCTTCAGATATGTGTCTCTGTGTTGCAAAATAGGTTTTATTCATGCACAGACTTCAATTTTAATTTTGGACCGAGTTTCAGCTTGCATTGCCTGGACCAAGTTTGTTATGGGCTGAAAAGCCGTTTTCTGACATTTCAGGCTCTAACTTCAAAAATCATGCAAAACACTTCTAACACCTTCAAATATGTTTATCTGTGTTGCAAAATAGGTTTTATTCATGCAAAGACTGCAATTTTAATTTTGGACCGAGTTTCAGCTTGCATTGCCTGAACCAAGTTTGTTATGTGCTGAAAAGCCGTTTTCTGACATTTCAGGCTCTAACTTCAAAAATCATGCAAAACACTTCTAACACCTTCAGATATGTTTCTCTGTGTTGCAAAATAGGTTTTATTCATGCACAGACTGATATTTTAAAGTGGGACCAAGATTCAGCTTGCATTGCTGGAACCAAGTTTGTTCTGCGCTGAAACGCTGTTTTCTGACATTTCAGGCTCTAACTTCAAAAATCATGCAAAACACTTCTAACACCTTCAGATATGTTTCTCTGTGTTGCAAAATAGGTTTTATTCATGCACAGACTGATATTTTAAAGTGGGACCAAGATTCAGCTTGCATTGCTGGAACCAAGTTTGTTCTGCGCTGAAACGCTGTTTTCTGACATTTCAGGCTCTAACTTCAAAAATCATGCAAAACACTTCTAACACCTTCAAATATGTTTCTCTGTGTTGCAAAATAGGTTTTATTAATGCACAGACTGCAATTTTAATATTGGACCGAGTTTCAGCCTGCATTGCCAGAAGCAAGTTTGTTCTGCGCTGAAACGCTGTTTTCTGACATTTCAGGCTCTAACTTAAAAAATCATGCAAAACACTTCTAACACCTTCAGATATGTTTCTCTGTGTTGCAAAATAGGTTTTATTCATGCACAGACTGATATTTTAAAGTGGGACCAAGATTCAGCTTGCATTGCTGGAACCAAGTTTGTTCTGCGCTGAAACGCTGTTTTCTGACATTTCAGGCTCTAACTTCAAAAATCATGCAAAACACTTCTAACACCTTCAGATATGTTCTTCTGTGTTGCAAAATAGGTTTTATTCATGCACAGACTGCAATTTTAATTTTGGACCGAGTTTCAGCTTGCATTGCCTGGACCAAGTTTGTTATGGGCTGAAAAGCCGTTTTCTGACATTTCAGGCTCTAACTTCAAAAATCATGCAAAACACTTCTAACACCTTCAGATATGTGTCTCTGTGTTGCAGAATAGGTTTTATTCATGCACAGACTGCTATTTTAATTTTGGACCGAGTTTCAGCTTGCATTGCCTGGACCAAGTTTGTTATGGGCTGAAAAGCCGTTTTCTGACATTTCAGGCTCTAACTTCAAAAATCATGCAAAACACTTCTAACACCTTCAAATATGTTTATCTGTGTTGCAAAATAGGTTTTATTCATGCAAAGACTGCAATTTTAATTTTGGACCGAGTTTCAGCTTGCATTGCCTGAACCAAGTTTGTTATGTGCTGAAACGCCGTTTTCTGACATTTCAGGCTCTAACTTCAAAAATCATGCAAAACACTTCTAACACCTTCAGATATGTTTCTCTGTGTTGCAAAATAGGTTTTATTCATGCACAGACTTCAATTTTAATTTTGGACCGAGTTTCAGCTTGCATTGCCTGAACCAAGTTTGTTATGTGCTGAAAAGCCGTTTTCTGACATTTCAGGCTCTAACTTCAAAAATCATGCAAAACACTTCTAACACCTTCAGATATGTTTCTCTGTGTTGCAAAATAGGTTTTATTCATGCACAGACTGATATTTTAAAGTGGGACCAAGATTCAGCTTGCATTGCTGGAACCAAGTTTGTTCTGCGCTGAAACGCTGTTTTCTGACATTTCAGGCTCTAACTTCAAAAATCATGCAAAACACTTCTAACACCTTCAGATATGTTTCTCTGTGTTGCAAAATAGGTTTTATTCATGCACAGACTGATATTTTAAAGTGGGACCAAGATTCAGCTTGCATTGCTGGAACCAAGTTTGTTATGTGCTGAAAAGCCGTTTTCTGACATTTCAGGCTCTAACTTCAAAAATCATGCAAAACACTTCTAACACCTTCAAATATGTTTCTCTGTGTTGCAAAATAGGTTTTATTAATGCACAGACTGCAATTTTAATATTGGACCGAGTTTCAGCCTGCATTGCCAGAAGCAAGTTTGTTCTGCGCTGAAACGCTGTTTTCTGACATTTCAGGCTCTAACTTAAAAAATCATGCAAAACACTTCTAACACCTTCAGATATGTTTCTCTGTGTTGCAAAATAGGTTTTATTAATGCACAGACTGATATTTTAAAGTGGGACCAAGATTCAGCTTGCATTGCTGGAACCAAGTTTGTTCTGCGCTGAAACGCTGTTTTCTGACATTTCAGGCTCTAACTTCAAAAATCATGCAAAACACTTCTAACACCTTCAGATATGTTTCTCTGTGTTGCAAAATAGGTTTTATTCATGCACAGACTGCAATTTTAATTTTGGACCGAGTTTCAGCTTGCATTGCCTGAACCAAGTTTGTTATGTGCTGAAAAGCCGTTTTCTGACATTTCAGGCTCTAACTTCAAAAATCATGCAAAACACTTCTAACACCTTCAGATATGTTTCTCTGTGTTGCAAAATAGGTTTTATTCATGCACAGGCTGAAATTTTAATTTTGGACCGAGTTTCAGCCTGCATTGCCAGAACCAAGTTTGTTATGGGCTGAAACGCTGTTTTCTGACATTTCAGGCTCTAACTTCAAAATTCATGCAAAACACTTCTAACACCTTCAGATATGTGTCTCTGTGTTGCAGAATAGGTTTTATTCATGCACAGACTGCTATTTTAATTTTGGACCGAGTTTCAGCTTGCATTGCCTGGACCAAGTTTGTTATGGGCTGAAAAGCCGTTTTCTGACATTTCAGGCTCTAACTTCAAAAATCATGCAAAACACTTCTAACACCTTCAGATATGTTTCTCTGTGTTGCAAAATAGGTTTTATTCATGCACAGACTGATATTTTAAAGTGGGACCAAGATTCAGCTTGCATTGCTGGAACCAAGTTTGTTATGTGCTGAAAAGCCGTTTTCTGACATTTCAGGCTCTAACTTCAAAAATCATGCAAAACACTTCTAACACCTTCAAATATGTTTCTCTGTGTTGCAAAATAGGTTTTATTAATGCACAGACTGCAATTTTAATATTGGACCGAGTTTCAGCCTGCATTGCCAGAAGCAAGTTTGTTCTGCGCTGAAACGCTGTTTTCTGACATTTCAGGCTCTAACTTAAAAAATCATGCAAAACACTTCTAACACCTTCAGATATGTTTCTCTGTGTTGCAAAATAGGTTTTATTCATGCACAGACTGATATTTTAAAGTGGGACCAAGATTCAGCTTGCATTGCTGGAACCAAGTTTGTTCTGCGCTGAAACGCTGTTTTCTGACATTTCAGGCTCTAACTTCAAAAATCATGCAAAACACTTCTAACACCTTCAGACATGTTTCTCTGTGTTGCAAAATAGGTTTTATTCATGCACAGACTGATATTTTAAAGTGGGACCAAGATTCAGCTTGCATTGCTGGAACCAAGTTTGTTATGTGCTGAAAAGCCGTTTTCTGACATTTCAGGCTCTAACTTCAAAAATCATGCAAAACACTTCTAACGCCTTCAAATATGTTTCTCTGTGTTGCAAAATAGGTTTTATTAATGCACAGACTGCAATTTTAATATTGGACCGAGTTTCAGCCTGCATTGCCAGAAGCAAGTTTGTTCTGCGCTGAAACGCTGTTTTCTGACATTTCAGGCTCTAACTTAAAAAATCATGCAAAACACTTCTAACACCTTCAGATATGTTTCTCTGTGTTGCAAAATAGGTTTTATTCATGCACAGACTGATATTTTAAAGTGGGACCAAGATTCAGCTTGCATTGCTGGAACCAAGTTTGTTCTGCGCTGAAACGCTGTTTTCTGACATTTCAGGCTCTAACTTCAAAAATCATGCAAAACACTTCTAACACCTTCAGATATGTTTCTCTGTGTTGCAAAATAGGTTTTATTCATGCACAGACTGCAATTTTAATTTTGGACCGAGTTTCAGCTTGCATTGCCTGAACCAAGTTTGTTATGTGCTGAAAAGCCGTTTTCTGACATTTCAGGCTCTAACTTCAAAAATCATGCAAAACACTTCTAACACCTTCAGATATGTTTCTCTGTGTTGCAAAATAGGTTTTATTCATGCACAGGCTGCAATTTTAATTTTGGACCGAGTTTCAGCCTGCATTGCCAGAACCAAGTTTGTTCTGCGCTGAAACGCTGTTTTCTGACACTTCAGGCTCTAACTTCAAAAATCATGCAAAACACTTCTAACACCTTCAGATATGTTTCTCTGTGTTGCAAAATAGGTTTTATTCATGCACAGACTGATATTTTAAATTGGGACCAAGATTCAGCTTGCATTGCTGGAACCAAGTTTGTTCTGCGCTGAAACGCTGTTTTCTGACATTTCAGGCTCTAACTTCAAAAATCATGCAAAACACTTCTAACACCTTCAGATATGTTTCTCTGTGTTGCAAAATAGGTTTTATTCATGCACAGACTGATATTTTAAAGTGGGAGACAGATTCAGCTTGCATTGCTGGAACCAAGTTTGTTCTGCGCTGAAACGCTGTTTTCTGACATTTCAGGCTCTAACTTAAAAAATCATGCAAAACACTTCTAACACCTTCAGAAATGTTTCTCTGTGTTGCAAAATAGGTTTTATTCATGCACAGACTGATATTTTAAAGTGGGACCAAGATTCAGCTTGCATTGCTGGAACCAAGTTTGTTCTGCGCTGAAACGCTGTTTTCTGACATTTCAGGCTCTAACTTCAAAAATCATGCAAAACACTTCTAACACCTTCAGATATGTTTCTCTGTGTTGCAAAATAGGTTTTATTCATGCACAGACTGCAATTTTAATTTTGGACCGAGTTTCAGCTTGCATTGCCTGAACCAAGTTTGTTATGTGCTGAAAAGCCGTTTTCTGACATTTCAGGCTCTAACTTCAAAAATCATGCAAAACACTTCTAACACCTTCAGATATGTTTCTCTGTGTTGCAAAATAGGTTTTATTCATGCACAGGCTGCAATTTTAATTTTGGACCGAGTTTCAGCCTGCATTGCCAGAACCAAGTTTGTTCTGCGCTGAAACGCTGTTTTCTGACACTTCAGGCTCTAACTTCAAAAATCATGCAAAACACTTCTAACACCTTCAGATATGTTTCTCTGTGTTGCAAAATAGGTTTTATTCATGCACAGACTGATATTTTAAATTGGGACCAAGATTCAGCTTGCATTGCTGGAACCAAGTTTGTTCTGCGCTGAAACGCTGTTTTCTGACATTTCAGGCTCTAACTTCAAAAATCATGCAAAACACTTCTAACACCTTCAGATATGTTTCTCTGTGTTGCAAAATAGGTTTTATTCATGCACAGACTGATATTTTAAAGTGGGAGACAGATTCAGCTTGCATTGCTGGAACCAAGTTTGTTCTGCGCTGAAACGCTGTTTTCTGACACTTCAGGCTCTAACTTCAAAAATCATGCAAAACACTTCTAACACCTTCAGATATGTTTCTCTGTGTTGCAAAATAGGTTTTATTCATGCACAGACTGATATTTTAAAGTGGGACCAAGATTCAGCTTGCATTGCTGGAACCAAGTTTTATCTGCGCTGAAACGCTGTTTTCTGACACTTCAGGCTCTAACTTCAAAAATCATGCAAAACACTTCTAACACCTTCAGATATGTTTCTCTGTGTTGCAAAATAGGTTTTATTCATGCACAGACTGATATTTTAAATTGGGACCAAGATTCATCTTGCATTGCTGGAACCAAGTTTGTTCTGCGCTGAAACGCTGTTTTCTGACATTTCAGGCTCTAACTTCAAAAATCATGCAAAACACTTCTAACACCTTCAGATATGTTTCTCTGTGTTGCAAAATAGGTTTTATTCATGCACAGACTGTTATTTTAAAGTGGGACCGAGTTTCAGCTTGCATTGCCTGGACCAAGTTTGTTATGGGCTGAAAAGCCGTTTTCTGACATTTCAGGCTCTAACTTCAAAAATCATGCAAAACACTTCTAACACCTTCAGATATGTTTCTCTGTGTTGCAAAATAGGTTTTATTCATGCACAGACTTCAATTTTAATTTTGGACCGAGTTTCAGCTTGCATTGCCTGAACCAAGTTTGTTATGTGCTGAAAAGCCGTTTTCTGACATTTCAGGCTCTAACTTCAAAAATCATGCAAAACACTTCTAACACCTTCAGATATGTTTCTCTGTGTTGCAAAATAGGTTTTATTCATGCACAGACTTCAATTTTAATTTTGGACCGAGTTTCAGCTTGCATTGCCTGAACCAAGTTTGTTATGTGCTGAAAAGCCGTTTTCTGACATTTCAGGCTCTAACTTCAAAAATCATGCAAAACACTTCTAACACCTTCAGATATGTTTCTCTGTGTTGCAAAATAGGTTTTATTCATGCACAGACTGATATTTTAAAGTGGGACCAAGATTCAGCTTGCATTGCTGGAACCAAGTTTGTTCTGCGCTGAAACGCTGTTTTCTGACATTTCAGGCTCTAACTTCAAAAATCATGCAAAACACTTCTAACACCTTCAGATATGTTTCTCTGTGTTGCAAAATAGGTTTTATTCATGCACAGACTGATATTTTAAAGTGGGAGAGAGATTCAGCTTGCATTGCCTGAACCAAGTTTGTTATGTGCTGAAAAGCCGTTTTCTGACATTTCAGGCTCTAACTTAAAAAATCATGCAAAACACTTCTAACACCTTAAGACATGTTTCTCTGTGTTGCAAAATAGGTTTTATTCATGCACAGGCTGCAATTTTAATTTTGGACCGAGTTTCAGCCTGCATTGCCAGAACCAAGTTTGTTATGGGCTGAAACGCTGTTTTCTGACATTTCAGGCTCTAACTTCAAAATTCATGCAAAACACTTCTAACACCTTCAGATATGTGTCTCTGTGTTGCAGAATAGGTTTTATTCATGCACAGACTGCTATTTTAATTTTGGACCGAGTTTCAGCTTGCATTGCCTGGACCAAGTTTGTTATGGGCTGAAAAGCCGTTTTCTGACATTTCAGGCTCTAACTTCAAAAATCATGCAAAACACTTCTAACACCTTCAGATATGTTTCTCTGTGCTGCAAAATAGGTTTTATTCATGCACAGACTGATATTTTAAAGTGGGACCAAGATTCAGCTTGCATTGCTGGAACCAAGTTTGTTATGTGCTGAAAAGCCGTTTTCTGACATTTCAGGCTCTAACTTCAAAAATCATGCAAAACACTTCTAACACCTTCAAATATGTTTCTCTGTGTTGCAAAATAGGTTTTATTAATGCACAGACTGCAATTTTAATATTGGACCGAGTTTCAGCCTGCATTGCCAGAAGCAAGTTTGTTCTGCGCTGAAACGCTGTTTTCTGACATTTCAGGCTCTAACTTAAAAAATCATGCAAAACACTTCTAACACCTTCAGATATGTTTCTCTGTGTTGCAAAATAGGTTTTATACATGCACAGACTGATATTTTAAAGTGGGACCAAGATTCAGCTTGCATTGCTGGAACCAAGTTTGTTCTGCACTGAAACGCTGTTTTCTGACATTTCAGGCTCTAACTTCAAAAATCATGCAAAACACTTCTAACACCTTCAGATATGTTTCTCTGTGTTGCAAAATAGGTTTTATTCATGCACAGACTTCAATTTTAATTTTGGACCGAGTTTCAGCTTGCATTGCCTGAACCAAGTTTGTTATGTGCTGAAAAGCCGTTTTCTGACATTTCAGGCTCTAACTTCAAAAATCATGCAAAACACTTCTAACACCTTCAGATATGTTTCTCTGTGTTGCAAAATAGGTTTTATTCATGCACATACTGATATTTTAACTTGGGACCAAGATTCATCTTGCATTGCTGGAACCAAGTTTGTTCTGCGCTGAAACGCTGTTTTCTGACATTTCAGGCTCTAACTTCAAAAATCATGCAAAACACTTCTAACACCTTCAGATATGTTTCTCTGTGTTGCAAAATAGGTTTTATTCATGCACAGACTGTTATTTTAAAGTGGGACCAAGATTCAGCTTGCATTGCTGGAACCAAGTTTGTTCTGCGCTGAAACGCTGTTTTCTGACATTTCAGGCTCTAACTTCAAAAATCATGCAAAACACTTCTAACACCTTCAGATATGTGTCTCAGTGTTGCAGAATAGGTTTTATTCATGCACAGACTGCTATTTTAATTTTGGACCGAGTTTCAGCTTGCATTGCCTGGACCAAGTTTGTTATGTGCTGAAAAGCCGTTTTCTGACATTTCAGGCTCTAACTTAAAAAATCATGCAAAACACTTCTAACACCTTAAGACATGTTTCTCTGTGTTGCAAAATAGGTTTTATTCATGCACAGGCTGCAATTTTAATTTTGGACCGAGTTTCAGCCTGCATTGCCAGAACCAAGTTTGTTATGGGCTGAAACGCTGTTTTCTGACATTTCAGGCTCTAACTTCAAAATTCATGCAAAACACTTCTAACACCTTCAGATATGTGTCTCTGTGTTGCAGAATAGGTTTTATTCATGCACAGACTGCTATTTTAATTTTGGACCGAGTTTCAGCTTGCATTGCCTGGACCAAGTTTGTTATGGGCTGAAAAGCCGTTTTCTGACATTTCAGGCTCTAACTTCAAAAATCATGCAAAACACTTCTAACACCTTCAGATATGTTTCTCTGTGCTGCAAAATAGGTTTTATTCATGCACAGACTGATATTTTAAAGTGGGACCAAGATTCAGCTTGCATTGCTGGAACCAAGTTTGTTATGTGCTGAAAAGCCGTTTTCTGACATTTCAGGCTCTAACTTCAAAAATCATGCAAAACACTTCTAACACCTTCAAATATGTTTCTCTGTGTTGCAAAATAGGTTTTATTAATGCACAGACTGCAATTTTAATATTGGACCGAGTTTCAGCCTGCATTGCCAGAAGCAAGTTTGTTCTGCGCTGAAACGCTGTTTTCTGACATTTCAGGCTCTAACTTAAAAAATCATGCAAAACACTTCTAACACCTTCAGATATGTTTCTCTGTGTTGCAAAATAGGTTTTATTCATGCACAGACTGATATTTTAAAGTGGGACCAAGATTCAGCTTGCATTGCTGGAACCAAGTTTGTTCTGCACTGAAACGCTGTTTTCTGACATTTCAGGCTCTAACTTCAAAAATCATGCAAAACACTTCTAACACCTTCAGATATGTTTCTCTGTGTTGCAAAATAGGTTTTATTCATGCACAGACTTCAATTTTAATTTTGGACCGAGTTTCAGCTTGCATTGCCTGAACCAAGTTTGTTATGTGCTGAAAAGCCGTTTTCTGACATTTCAGGCTCTAACTTCAAAAATCATGCAAAACACTTCTAACACCTTCAGATATGTTTCTCTGTGTTGCAAAATAGGTTTTATTCATGCACATACTGATATTTTAACTTGGGACCAAGATTCATCTTGCATTGCTGGAACCAAGTTTGTTCTGCGCTGAAACGCTGTTTTCTGACATTTCAGGCTCTAACTTCAAAAATCATGCAAAACACTTCTAACACCTTCAGATATGTTTCTCTGTGTTGCAAAATAGGTTTTATTCATGCACAGACTGTTATTTTAAAGTGGGACCAAGATTCAGCTTGCATTGCTGGAACCAAGTTTGTTCTGCGCTGAAACGCTGTTTTCTGACATTTCAGGCTCTAATTTCAAAAATCATGCAAAACACTTCTAACACCTTCAGATATGTGTCTCTGTGTTGCAGAATAGGTTTTATTCATGCACAGACTGCTATTTTAATTTTGGACCGAGTTTCAGCTTGCATTGCCTGGACCAAGTTTGTTATGGGCTGAAAAGCCGTTTTCTGACATTTCAGGCTCTAACTTCAAAAATCATGCAAAACACTTCTAACACCTTCAGATATGTGTCTCTGTGTTGCAGAATAGGTTTTATTCATGCACAGACTGCTATTTTAATTTTGGACCGAGTTTCAGCTTGCATTGCCTGGACCAAGTTTGTTATGGGCTGAAAAGCCGTTTTCTGACATTTCAGGCTCTAACTTCAAAAATCATGCAAAACACTTCTAACACCTTCAGATATGTTTCTCTGTGTTGCAAAATAGGTTTTATTCATGCACAGACTTCAATTTTAATTTTGGACCGAGTTTCAGCTTGCATTGCCTGAACCAAGTTTGTTATGTGCTGAAAAGCCGTTTTCTGACATTTCAGGCTCTAACTTCAAAAATCATGCAAAACACTTCTAACACCTTCAGATATGTTTCTCTGTGTTGCAAAATAGGTTTTATTCATGCACAGACTTCAATTTTAATTTTGGACCGAGTTTCAGCTTGCATTGCCTGAACCAAGTTTGTTATGTGCTGAAAAGCCGTTTTCTGACATTTCAGGCTCTAACTTCAAAAATCATGCAAAACACTTCTAACACCTTCAGATATGTTTCTCTGTGTTGCAAAATAGGTTTTATTCATGCACAGACTGATATTTTAAAGTGGGACCAAGATTCAGCTTGCATTGCTGGAACCAAGTTTGTTCTGCGCTGAAACGCTGTTTTCTGACATTTCAGGCTCTAACTTCAAAAATCATGCAAAACACTTCTAACACCTTCAGATATGTTTCTCTGTGTTGCAAAATAGGTTTTATTCATGCACAGACTGATATTTTAAAGTGGGAGAGAGATTCAGCTTGCATTGCCTGAACCAAGTTTGTTATGTGCTGAAAAGCCGTTTTCTGACATTTCAGGCTCTAACTTAAAAAATCATGCAAAACACTTCTAACACCTTAAGACATGTTTCTCTGTGTTGCAAAATAGGTTTTATTCATGCACAGGCTGCAATTTTAATTTTGGACCGAGTTTCAGCCTGCATTGCCAGAACCAAGTTTGTTATGGGCTGAACCGCTGTTTTCTGACATTTCAGGCTCTAACTTCAAAATTCATGCAAAACACTTCTAACACCTTCAGATATGTTTCTCTGTGTTGCAAAATAGGTTTTATTCATGCACAGACTGATATTTTAAAGTGGGAGAGAGATTCAGCTTGCATTGCCTGAAACAAGTTTGTTATGTGCTGAAAAGCCGTTTTCTGACATTTCAGGCTCTAACTTCAAAAATCATGCAAAACACTTCTAACACCTTCAGATATGTTTCTCTGTGTTGCAAAATAGGTTTTATTCATGCACAGACTTCAATTTTAATTTTGGACCGAGTTTCAGCTTGCATTGCCTGAACCAAGTTTGTTATGTGCTGAAAAGCCGTTTTCTGACATTTCAGGCTCTAACTTCAAAAATCATGCAAAACACTTCTAACACCTTCAGATATGTTTCTCTGTGTTGCAAAATAGGTTTTATTCATGCACAGACTGATATTTTAAAGTGGGACCAAGATTCAGCTTGCATTGCTGGAACCAAGTTTGTTCTGCGCTGAAACGCTGTTTTCTGACATTTCAGGCTCTAACTTCAAAAATCATGCAAAACACTTCTAACACCTTCAGATATGTTTCTCTGTGTTGCAAAATAGGTTTTATTCATGCACAGACTGATATTTTAAAGTGGGAGAGAGATTCAGCTTGCATTGCCTGAACCAAGTTTGTTATGTGCTGAAAAGCCGTTTTCTGACATTTCAGGCTCTAACTTAAAAAATCATGCAAAACACTTCTAACACCTTAAGACATGTTTCTCTGTGTTGCAAAATAGGTTTTATTCATGCACAGGCTGCAATTTTAATTTTGGACCGAGTTTCAGCCTGCATTGCCAGAACCAAGTTTGTTATGGGCTGAAACGCTGTTTTCTGACATTTCAGGCTCTAACTTCAAAATTCATGCAAAACACTTCTAACACCTTCAGATATGTGTCTCTGTGTTGCAGAATAGGTTTTATTCATGCACAGACTGCTATTTTAATTTTGGACCGAGTTTCAGCTTGCATTGCCTGGACCAAGTTTGTTATGGGCTGAAAAGCCGTTTTCTGACATTTCAGGCTCTAACTTCAAAAATCATGCAAAACACTTCTAACACCTTCAGATATGTTTCTCTGTGTTGCAAAATAGGTTTTATTCATGCACAGACTGATATTTTAAAGTGGGACCAAGATTCAGCTTGCATTGCTGGAACCAAGTTTGTTATGTGCTGAAAAGCCGTTTTCTGACATTTCAGGCTCTAACTTCAAAAATCATGCAAAACACTTCTAACACCTTCAAATATGTTTCTCTGTGTTGCAAAATAGGTTTTATTAATGCACAGACTGCAATTTTAATATTGGACCGAGTTTCAGCCTGCATTGCCAGAAGCAAGTTTGTTCTGCGCTGAAACGCTGTTTTCTGACATTTCAGGCTCTAACTTAAAAAATCATGCAAAACACTTCTAACACCTTCAGATATGTTTCTCTGTGTTGCAAAATAGGTTTTATTCATGCACAGACTGATATTTTAAAGTGGGACCAAGATTCAGCTTGCATTGCTGGAACCAAGTTTGTTCTGCACTGAAACGCCGTTTTCTGACATTTCAGGCTCTAACTTCAAAAATCATGCAAAACACTTCTAACACCTTCAGATATGTTTCTCTGTGTTGCAAAATAGGTTTTATTCATGCACAGACTTCAATTTTAATTTTGGACCGAGTTTCAGCTTGCATTGCCTGAACCAAGTTTGTTCTGCGCTGAAACGCTGTTTTCTGACATTTCAGGCTCTAACTTCAAAAATCATGCAAAACACTTCTAACACCTTCAGATATGTTTCTCTGTGTTGCAAAATAGGTTTTATTCATGCACAGACTGATATTTTAAAGTGGGACCAAGATTCAGCTTGCATTGCTGGAACCAAGTTTGTTATGTGCTGAAAAGCCGTTTTCTGACATTTCAGGCTCTAACTTAAAAAATCATGCAAAACACTTCTAACACCTTCAGATATGTTTCTCTGTGTTGCAAAATAGGTTTTATTCATGCACAGACTGATATTTTAAAGTGGGACCAAGATTCAGCTTGCATTGCTGGAACCAAGTTTGTTCTGCACTGAAACGCCGTTTTCTGACATTTCAGGCTCTAACTTCAAAAATCATGCAAAACACTTCTAACACCTTCAGATATGTTTCTCTGTGTTGCAAAATAGGTTTTATTCATGCACAGACTGATATTTTAAAGTGGGACCAAGATTCAGCTTGCATTGCTGGAACCAAGTTTGTTCTGCGCTGAAACGCTGTTTTCTGACATTTCAGGCTCTAACTTCAAAAATCATGCAAAACACTTCTAACACCTTCAAATATGTTTCTCTGTGTTGCAAAATAGGTATTATTAATGCACAGACTGCAATTTTAATATTGGACCGAGTTTCAGCCTGCATTGCCAGAAGCAAGTTTGTTCTGCGCTGAAACGCTGTTTTCTGACATTTCAGGCTCTAACTTAAAAAATCATGCAAAACACTTCTAACACCTTCAGATATGTTTCTCTGTGTTGCAAAATAGGTTTTATTCATGCACAGACTGATATTTTAAAGTGGGACCAAGATTCAGCTTGCATTGCTGGAACCAAGTTTGTTCTGCACTGAAACGCTGTTTTCTGACATTTCAGGCTCTAACTTCAAAAATCATGCAAAACACTTCTAACACCTTCAGATATGTTTCTCTGTGTTGCAAAATAGGTTTTATTCATGCACAGACTTCAATTTTAATTTTGGACCGAGTTTCAGCTTGCATTGCCTGAACCAAGTTTGTTATGTGCTGAAAAGCCGTTTTCTGACATTTCAGGCTCTAACTTCAAAAATCATGCAAAACACTTCTAACACCTTCAGATATGTTTCTCTGTGTTGCAAAATAGGTTTTATTCATGCACAGACTGATATTTTAAAGTGGGACCAAGATTCAGCTTGCATTGCTGGAACCAAGTTTGTTCTGCGCTGAAACGCTGTTTTCTGACATTTCAGGCTCTAACTTCAAAAATCATGCAAAACACTTCTAACACCTTCAGATATGTTTCTCTGTGTTGCAAAATAGGTTTTATTCATGCACAGACTGATATTTTAAAGTGGGACCAAGATTCAGCTTGCATTGCTGGAACCAAGTTTGTTATGTGCTGAAAAGCCGTTTTCTGACATTTCAGGCTCTAACTTCAAAAATCATGCAAAACACTTCTAACACCTTCAAATATGTTTCTCTGTGTTGCAAAATAGGCTTTATTAATGCACAGACTGCAATTTTAATATTGGACCGAGTTTCAGCCTGCATTGCCAGAAGCAAGTTTGTTCTGCGCTGAAACGCTGTTTTCTGACATTTCAGGCTCTAACTTCAAAAATCATGCAAAACACTTCTAACACCTTCAGATATGTTTCTCTGTGTTGCAAAATAGGTTTTATTCATGCACAGACTGATATTTTAAAGTGGGACCAAGATTCAGCTTGCATTGCTGGAACCAAGTTTGTTCTGCGCTGAAACGCTGTTTTCTGACATTTCAGGCTCTAACTTCAAAAATCATGCAAAACACTTCTAACACCTTCAGATATGTTTCTCTGTGTTGCAAAATAGGTTTTATTCATGCACAGACTGATATTTTAAAGTGGGAGAGAGATTCAGCTTGCATTGCCTGAACCAAGTTTGTTATGTGCTGAAAAGCCGTTTTCTGACATTTCAGGCTCTAACTTAAAAAATCATGCAAAACACTTCTAACACCTTAAGACATGTTTCTCTGTGTTGCAAAATAGGTTTTATTCATGCACAGGCTGCAATTTTAATTTTGGACCGAGTTTCAGCCTGCATTGCCAGAACCAAGTTTGTTATGGGCTGAAACGCTGTTTTCTGACATTTCAGGCTCTAACTTCAAAATTCATGCAAAACACTTCTAACACCTTCAGATATGTGTCTCTGTGTTGCAGAATAGGTTTTATTCATGCACAGACTGCTATTTTAATTTTGGACCGAGTTTCAGCTTGCATTGCCTGGACCAAGTTTGTTATGGGCTGAAAAGCCGTTTTCTGACATTTCAGGCTCTAACTTCAAAAATCATGCAAAACACTTCTAACACCTTCAGATATGTTTCTCTGTGTTGCAAAATAGGTTTTATTCATGCACAGACTTCAATTTTAATTTTGGACCGAGTTTCAGCTTGCATTGCCTGAACCAAGTTTGTTATGTGCTGAAAAGCCGTTTTCTGACATTTCAGGCTCTAACTTAAAAAATCGTGCAAAACACTTCTAACACCTTCAGATATGTGTCTCTGTGTTGCAGAATAGGTTTTATTCATGCACAGACTGCTATTTTAATTTTGGACCGAGTTTCAGCTTGCATTGCCTGGACCAAGTTTGTTATGGGCTGAAAAGCCGTTTTCTGACATTTCAGGCTCTAACTTCAAAAATCATGCAAAACACTTCTAACACCTTCAAATATGTTTATCTGTGTTGCAAAATAGGTTTTATTCATGCAAAGACTGCAATTTTAATTTTGGACCGAGTTTCAGCTTGCATTGCCTGAACCAAGTTTGTTATGTGCTGAAAAGCCGTTTTCTGACATTTCAGGCTCTAACTTCAAAAATCATGCAAAACACTTCTAACACCTTCAGATATGTTTCTCTGTGTTGCAAAATAGGTTTTATTCATGCACAGACTGATATTTTAAAGTGGGACCAAGATTCAGCTTGCATTGCTGGAACCAAGTTTGTTCTGCGCTGAAACGCTGTTTTCTGACATTTCAGGCTCTAACTTCAAAAATCATGCAAAACACTTCTAACACCTTCAGATATGTTTCTCTGTGTTGCAAAATAGGTTTTATTCATGCACAGACTGATATTTTAAAGTGGGACCAAGATTCAGCTTGCATTGCTGGAACCAAGTTTGTTATGTGCTGAAAAGCCGTTTTCTGACATTTCAGGCTCTAACTTCAAAAATCATGCAAAACACTTCTAACACCTTCAAATATGTTTCTCTGTGTTGCAAAATAGGTTTTATTAATGCACAGACTGCAATTTTAATATTGGACCGAGTTTCAGCCTGCATTGCCAGAAGCAAGTTTGTTCTGCGCTGAAACGCTGTTTTCTGACATTTCAGGCTCTAACTTAAAAAAATCATGCAAAACACTTCTAACACCTTCAGATATGTTTCTCTGTGTTGCAAAATAGGTTTTATTCATGCACAGACTGATATTTTAAAGTGGGACCAAGATTCAGCTTGCATTGCTGGAACCAAGTTTGTTCTGCGCTGAAACGCTGTTTTCTGACATTTCAGGCTCTAACTTCAAAAATCATGCAAAACACTTCTAACACCTTCAGATATGTTTCTCTGTGTTGCAAAATAGGTTTTATTCATGCACAGACTGATATTTTAAAGTGGGAGAGAGATTCAGCTTGCATTGCCTGAACCAAGTTTGTTATGTGCTGAAAAGCCGTTTTCTGACATTTCAGGCTCTAACTTAAAAAATCATGCAAAACACTTCTAACACCTTAAGACATGTTTCTCTGTGTTGCAAAATAGGTTTTATTCATGCACAGGTTGCAATTTTAATTTTGGACCGAGTTTCAGCCTGCATTGCCAGAACCAAGTTTGTTATGGGCTGAAACGCTGTTTTCTGACATTTCAGGCTCTAACTTCAAAATTCATGCAAAACACTTCTAACACCTTCAGATATGTGTCTCTGTGTTGCAGAATAGGTTTTATTCATGCACAGACTGCTATTTTAATTTTGGACCGAGTTTCAGCTTGCATTGCCTGGACCAAGTTTGTTATGGGCTGAAAAGCCGTTTTCTGACATTTCAGGCTCTAACTTCAAAAATCATGCAAAACACTTCTAACACCTTCAGATATGTTTCTCTGTGTTGCAAAATAGGTTTTATTCATGCACAGACTTCAATTTTAATTTTGGACCGAGTTTCAGCTTGCATTGCCTGAACCAAGTTTGTTATGTGCTGAAAAGCCGTTTTCTGACATTTCAGGCTCTAACTTCAAAAATCATGCAAAACACTTCTAACACCTTCAGATATGTGTCTCTGTGTTGCAGAATAGGTTTTATTCATGCACAGACTGCTATTTTAATTTTGGACCGAGTTTCAGCTTGCATTGCCTGGACCAAGTTTGTTATGGGCTGAAAAGCCGTTTTCTGACATTTCAGGCTCTAACTTCAAAAATCATGCAAAACACTTCTAACACCTTCAAATATGTTTATCTGTGTTGCAAAATAGGTTTTATTCATGCAAAGACTGCAATTTTAATTTTGGACCGAGTTTCAGCTTGCATTGCCTGAAGCAAGTTTGTTATGTGCTGAAACGCCGTTTTCTGACATTTCAGGCTCTAACTTCAAAAATCATGCAAAACACTTCTAACACCTTCAGATATGTTTCTCTGTGTTGCAAAATAGGTTTTATTCATGCACAGACTTCAATTTTAATTTTGGACCGAGTTTCAGCTTGCATTGCCTGAACCAAGTTTGTTATGTGTTGAAAAGCCGTTTTCTGACATTTCAGGCTCTAACTTCAAAAATCATGCAAAACACTTCTAACACCTTCAGATATGTTTCTCTGTGTTGCAAAATAGGTTTTATTCATGCACAGACTGATATTTTAAAGTGGGACCAAGATTCAGCTTGCATTGCTGGAACCCAGTTTGTTCTGCGCTGAAACGCTGTTTTCTGACATTTCAGGCTCTAACTTCAAAAATCATGCAAAACACTTCTAACACCTTCAGATATGTTTCTCTGTGTTGCAAAATAGGTTTTATTCATGCACAGACTGATATTTTAAAGTGGGACCAAGATTCAGCTTGCATTGCTGGAACCAAGTTTGTTATGTGCTGAAAAGCCGTTTTCTGACATTTCAGGCTCTAACTTCAAAAATCATGCAAAACACTTCTAACACCTTCAAATATGTTTCTCTGTGTTGCAAAATAGGTTTTATTAATGCACAGACTGCAATTTTAATATTGGACCGAGTTTCAGCCTGCATTGCCAGAAGCAAGTTTGTTCTGCGCTGAAACGCTGTTTTCTGACATTTCAGGCTCTAACTTAAAAAATCATGCAAAACACTTCTAACACCTTCAGATATGTTTCTCTGTGTTGCAAAATAGGTTTTATTCATGCACAGACTGATATTTTAAAGTGGGACCAAGATTCAGCTTGCATTGCTGGAACCAAGTTTGTTCTGCGCTGAAACGCTGTTTTCTGACATTTCAGGCTCTAACTTCAAAAATCATGCAAAACACTTCTAACACCTTCAGATATGTTTCTCTGTGTTGCAAAATAGGTTTTATTCATGCACAGACTGATATTTTAAAGTGGGAGAGAGATTCAGCTTGCATTGCCTGAACCAAGTTTGTTATGTGCTGAAAAGCCGTTTTCTGACATTTCAGGCTCTAACTTAAAAAATCATGCAAAACACTTCTAACACCTTAAGACATGTTTCTCTGTGTTGCAAAATAGGTTTTATTCATGCACAGGCTGCAATTTTAATTTTGGACCGAGTTTCAGCCTGCATTGCCAGAACCAAGTTTGTTATGGGCTGAAACGCTGTTTTCTGACATTTCAGGCTCTAACTTCAAAATTCATGCAAAACACTTCTAACACCTTCAGATATGTTTCTCTGTGTTGCAAAATAGGTTTTATTCATGCACAGACTGTTATTTTAAAGTGGGACCAAGATTCAGCTTGCATTGCTGGAACCAAGTTTGTTCTGCGCTGAAACGCTGTTTTCTGACATTTCAGGCTCTAACTTCAAAAATCATGCAAAACACTTCTGACACCTTCAGATATGTGTCTCTGTGTTGCAGAATAGGTTTTATTCATGCACAGACTGCTATTTTAATTTTGGACCGAGTTTCAGCTTGCATTGCCTGGACCAAGTTTGTTATGGGCTGAAAAGCCGTTTTCTGACATTTCAGGCTCTAACTTCAAAAATCATGCAAAACACTTCTAACACCTTCAGATATGTTTCTCTGTGTTGCAAAATAGGTTTTATTCATGCACAGACTTCAATTTTAATTTTGGACCGAGTTTCAGCTTGCATTGCCTGAACCAAGTTTGTTATGTGCTGAAAAGCCGTTTTCTGACATTTCAGGCTCTAACTTCAAAAATCATGCAAAACACTTCTAACACCTTCAGATATGTTTCTCTGTGTTGCAAAATAGGTTTTATTCATGCACAGGCTGCAATTTTAATTTTGGACCGAGTTTCAGCCTGCATTGCCAGAACCAAGTTTGTTCTGCGCTGAAACGCTGTTTTCTGACACTTCAGGCTCTAACTTCAAAAATCATGCAAAACACTTCTAACACCTTCAGATATGTTTCTCTGTGTTGCAAAATAGGTTTTATTCATGCACAGACTGATATTTTAAATTGGGACCAAGATTCAGCTTGCATTGCTGGAACCAAGTTTGTTCTGCGCTGAAACGCTGTTTTCTGACATTTCAGGCTCTAACTTCAAAAATCATGCAAAACACTTCTAACACCTTCAGATATGTTTCTCTGTGTTGCAAAATAGGTTTTATTCATGCACAGACTGATATTTTAAAGTGGGAGACAGATTCAGCTTGCATTGCTGGAACCAAGTTTGTTCTGCGCTGAAACGCTGTTTTCTGACACTTCAGGCTCTAACTTCAAAAATCATGCAAAACACTTCTAACACCTTCAGATATGTTTCTCTGTGTTGCAAAATAGGTTTTATTCATGCACAGACTGATATTTTAAAGTGGGACCAAGATTCAGCTTGCATTGCTGGAACCAAGTTTTATCTGCGCTGAAACGCTGTTTTCTGACACTTCAGGCTCTAACTTCAAAAATCATGCAAAACACTTCTAACACCTTCAGATATGTTTCTCTGTGTTGCAAAATAGGTTTTATTCATGCACAGACTGATATTTTAAATTGGGACCAAGATTCATCTTGCATTGCTGGAACCAAGTTTGTTCTGCGCTGAAACGCTGTTTTCTGACATTTCAGGCTCTAACTTCAAAAATCATGCAAAACACTTCTAACACCTTCAGATATGTTTCTCTGTGTTGCAAAATAGGTTTTATTCATGCACAGACTGTTATTTTAAAGTGGGACCAAGATTCAGCTTGCATTGCTGGAACCAAGTTTGTTCTGCGCTGAAACGCTGTTTTCTGACATTTCAGGCTCTAACTTCAAAAATCATGCAAAACACTTCTAACACCTTCAGATATGTGTCTCTGTGTTGCAGAATAGGTTTTATTCATGCACAGACTGCTATTTTAATTTTGGACCGAGTTTCAGCTTGCATTGCCTGGACCAAGTTTGTTATGGGCTGAAAAGCCGTTTTCTGACATTTCAGGCTCTAACTTCAAAAATCATGCAAAACACTTCTAACACCTTCAGATATGTTTCTCTGTGTTGCAAAATAGGTTTTATTCATGCACAGACTTCAATTTTAATTTTGGACCGAGTTTCAGCTTGCATTGCCTGAACCAAGTTTGTTATGTGCTGAAAAGCCGTTTTCTGACATTTCAGGCTCTAACTTCAAAAATCATGCAAAACACTTCTAACACCTTCAGATATGTTTCTCTGTGTTGCAAAATAGGTTTTATTCATGCACAGGCTGCAATTTTAATTTTGGACCGAGTTTCAGCCTGCATTGCCAGAACCAAGTTTGTTCTGCGCTGAAACGCTGTTTTCTGACACTTCAGGCTCTAACTTCAAAAATCATGCAAAACACTTCTAACACCTTCAGATATGTTTCTCTGTGTTGCAAAATAGGTTTTATTCATGCACAGACTGATATTTTAAATTGGGACCAAGATTCAGCTTGCATTGCTGGAACCAAGTTTGTTCTGCGCTGAAACGCTGTTTTCTGACATTTCAGGCTCTAACTTCAAAAATCATGCAAAACACTTCTAACACCTTCAGATATGTTTCTCTGTGTTGCAAAATAGGTTTTATTCATGCACAGACTGATATTTTAAAGTGGGAGACAGATTCAGCTTGCATTGCTGGAACCAAGTTTGTTCTGCGCTGAAACGCTGTTTTCTGACACTTCAGGCTCTAACTTCAAAAATCATGCAAAACACTTCTAACACCTTCAGATATGTTTCTCTGTGTTGCAAAATAGGTTTTATTCATGCACAGACTGATATTTTAAAGTGGGACCAAGATTCAGCTTGCATTGCTGGAACCAAGTTTTATCTGCGCTGAAACGCTGTTTTCTGACACTTCAGGCTCTAACTTCAAAAATCATGCAAAACACTTCTAACACCTTCAGATATGTTTCTCTGTGTTGCAAAATAGGTTTTATTCATGCACAGACTGATATTTTAAATTGGGACCAAGATTCATCTTGCATTGCTGGAACCAAGTTTGTTCTGCGCTGAAACGCTGTTTTCTGACATTTCAGGCTCTAACTTCAAAAATCATGCAAAACACTTCTAACACCTTCAGATATGTTTCTCTGTGTTGCAAAATAGGTTTTATTCATGCACAGACTGTTATTTTAAAGTGGGACCAAGATTCAGCTTGCATTGCTGGAACCAAGTTTGTTCTGCGCTGAAACGCTGTTTTCTGACATTTCAGGCTCTAACTTCAAAAATCATGCAAAACACTTCTAACACCTTCAGATATGTGTCTCTGTGTTGCAGAATAGGTTTTATTCATGCACAGACTGCTATTTTAATTTTGGACCGAGTTTCAGCTTGCATTGCCTGGACCAAGTTTGTTATGGGCTGAAAAGCCGTTTTCTGACATTTCAGGCTCTAACTTCAAAAATCATGCAAAACACTTCTAACACCTTCAGATATGTTTCTCTGTGTTGCAAAATAGGTTTTATTCATGCACAGACTTCAATTTTAATTTTGGACCGAGTTTCAGCTTGCATTGCCTGAACCAAGTTTGTTATGTGCTGAAAAGCCGTTTTCTGATATTTCAGGCTCTAACTTCAAAAATCATGCAAAACACTTCTAACACCTTCAGATATGTTTCTCTGTGTTGCAAAATAGGTTTTATTCATGCACAGACTTCAATTTTAATTTTGGACCGAGTTTCAGCTTGCATTGCCTGAACCAAGTTTGTTATGTGCTGAAAAGCCGTTTTCTGACATTTCAGGCTCTAACTTCAAAAATCATGCAAAACACTTCTAACACCTTCAGATATGTTTCTCTGTGTTGCAAAATAGGTTTTATTCATGCACAGACTGATATTTTAAAGTGGGACCAAGATTCAGCTTGCATTGCTGGAACCAAGTTTGTTCTGCGCTGAAACGCTGTTTTCTGACATTTCAGGCTCTAACTTCAAAAATCATGCAAAACACTTCTAACACCTTCAGATATGTTTCTCTGTGTTGCAAAATAGGTTTTATTCATGCACAGACTGATATTTTAAAGTGGGAGAGAGATTCAGCTTGCATTGCCTGAACCAAGTTTGTTATGTGCTGAAAAGCCGTTTTCTGACATTTCAGGCTCTAACTTAAAAAATCATGCAAAACACTTCTAACACCTTAAGACATGTTTCTCTGTGTTGCAAAATAGGTTTTATTCATGCACAGGCTGCAATTTTAATTTTGGACCGAGTTTCAGCCTGCATTGCCAGAACCAAGTTTGTTATGGGCTGAAACGCTGTTTTCTGACATTTCAGGCTCTAACTTCAAAAATCATGCAAAACACTTCTAACACCTTCAGATATGTGTCTCTGTGTTGCAGAATAGGTTTTATTCATGCACAGACTGCTATTTTAATTTTGGACCGAGTTTCAGCTTGCATTGCCTGGACCAAGTTTGTTATGGGCTGAAAAGCCGTTTTCTGACATTTCAGGCTCTAACTTCAAAAATCATGCAAAACACTTCTAACACCTTCAAATATGTTTCTCTGTGTTGCAAAATAGGTTTTATTAATGCACAGACTGCAATTTTAATATTGGACCGAGTTTCAGCCTGCATTGCCAGAAGCAAGTTTGTTCTGCGCTGAAACGCTGTTTTCTGACATTTCAGGCTCTAACTTAAAAAAATCATGCAAAACACTTCTAACACCTTCAGATATGTTTCTCTGTGTTGCAAAATAGGTTTTATTCATGCACAGACTGATATTTTAAAGTGGGACCAAGATTCAGCTTGCATTGCTGGAACCAAGTTTGTTCTGCGCTGAAACGCTGTTTTCTGACATTTCAGGCTCTAACTTCAAAAATCATGCAAAACACTTCTAACACCTTCAGATATGTTTCTCTGTGTTGCAAAATAGGTTTTATTCATGCACAGACTGATATTTTAAAGTGGGAGAGAGATTCAGCTTGCATTGCCTGAACCAAGTTTGTTATGTGCTGAAAAGCCGTTTTCTGACATTTCAGGCTCTAACTTAAAAAATCATGCAAAACACTTCTAACACCTTAAGACATGTTTCTCTGTGTTGCAAAATAGGTTTTATTCATGCACAGGTTGCAATTTTAATTTTGGACCGAGTTTCAGCCTGCATTGCCAGAACCAAGTTTGTTATGGGCTGAAACGCTGTTTTCTGACATTTCAGGCTCTAACTTCAAAATTCATGCAAAACACTTCTAACACCTTCAGATATGTGTCTCTGTGTTGCAGAATAGGTTTTATTCATGCACAGACTGCTATTTTAATTTTGGACCGAGTTTCAGCTTGCATTGCCTGGACCAAGTTTGTTATGGGCCGAAAAGCCGTTTTCTGACATTTCAGGCTCTAACTTCAAAAATCATGCAAAACAATTCTAACACCTTCAGATATGTTTCTCTGTGTTGCAAAATAGGTTTTATTCATGCACAGACTTCAATTTTAATTTTGGACCGAGTTTCAGCTTGCATTGCCTGAACCAAGTTTGTTATGTGCTGAAAAGCCGTTTTCTGACATTTCAGGCTCTAACTTCAAAAATCATGCAAAACACTTCTAACACCTTCAGATATGTGTCTCTGTGTTGCAGAATAGGTTTTATTCATGCACAGACTGCTATTTTAATTTTGGACCGAGTTTCAGCTTGCATTGCCTGGACCAAGTTTGTTATGGGCTGAAAAGCCGTTTTCTGACATTTCAGGCTCTAACTTCAAAAATCATGCAAAACACTTCTAACACCTTCAAATATGTTTATCTGTGTTGCAAAATAGGTTTTATTCATGCAAAGACTGCAATTTTAATTTTGGACCGAGTTTCAGCTTGCATTGCCTGAAGCAAGTTTGTTATGTGCTGAAACGCCGTTTTCTGACATTTCAGGCTCTAACTTCAAAAATCATGCAAAACACTTCTAACACCTTCAGATATGTTTCTCTGTGTTGCAAAATAGGTTTTATTCATGCACAGACTTCAATTTTAATTTTGGACCGAGTTTCAGCTTGCATTGCCTGAACCAAGTTTGTTATGTGTTGAAAAGCCGTTTTCTGACATTTCAGGCTCTAACTTCAAAAATCATGCAAAACACTTCTAACACCTTCAGATATGTTTCTCTGTGTTGCAAAATAGGTTTTATTCATGCACAGACTGATATTTTAAAGTGGGAGAGAGATTCAGCTTGCATTGCCTGAACCAAGTTTGTTATGTGCTGAAAAGCCGTTTTCTGACATTTCAGGCTCTAACTTAAAAAATCATGCAAAACACTTCTAACACCTTAAGACATGTTTCTCTGTGTTGCAAAATAGGTTTTATTCATGCACAGGCTGCAATTTTAATTTTGGACCGAGTTTCAGCCTGCATTGCCAGAACCAAGTTTGTTATGGGCTGAAACGCTGTTTTCTGACATTTCAGGCTCTAACTTCAAAATTCATGCAAAACACTTCTAACACCTTCAGATATGTGTCTCTGTGTTGCAGAATAGGTTTTATTCATGCACAGACTGCTATTTTAATTTTGGACCGAGTTTCAGCTTGCATTGCCTGGACCAAGTTTGTTATGGGCTGAAAAGCCGTTTTCTGACATTTCAGGCTCTAACTTCAAAAATCATGCAAAACACTTCTAACACCTTCAGATATGTTTCTCTGTGTTGCAAAATAGGTTTTATTCATGCACAGACTTCAATTTTAATTTTGGACCGAGTTTCAGCTTGCATTGCCTGAACCAAGTTTGTTATGTGCTGAAAAGCCGTTTTCTGACATTTCAGGCTCTAACTTAAAAAATCGTGCAAAACACTTCTAACACCTTCAGATATGTGTCTCTGTGTTGCAGAATAGGTTTTATTCATGCACAGACTGCTATTTTAATTTTGGACCGAGTTTCAGCTTGCATTGCCTGGACCAAGTTTGTTATGGGCTGAAAAGCCGTTTTCTGACATTTCAGGCTCTAACTTCAAAAATCATGCAAAACACTTCTAACACCTTCAAATATGTTTATCTGTGTTGCAAAATAGGTTTTATTCATGCAAAGACTGCAATTTTAATTTTGGACCGAGTTTCAGCTTGCATTGCCTGAACCAAGTTTGTTATGTGCTGAAAAGCCGTTTTCTGACATTTCAGGCTCTAACTTCAAAAATCATGCAAAACACTTCTAACACCTTCAGATATGTTTCTCTGTGTTGCAAAATAGGTTTTATTCATGCACAGACTGATATTTTAAAGTGGGACCAAGATTCAGCTTGCATTGCTGGAACCAAGTTTGTTCTGCGCTGAAACGCTGTTTTCTGACATTTCAGGCTCTAACTTCAAAAATCATGCAAAACACTTCTAACACCTTCAGATATGTTTCTCTGTGTTGCAAAATAGGTTTTATTCATGCACAGACTGATATTTTAAAGTGGGACCAAGATTCAGCTTGCATTGCTGGAACCAAGTTTGTTATGTGCTGAAAAGCCGTTTTCTGACATTTCAGGCTCTAACTTCAAAAATCATGCAAAACACTTCTAACACCTTCAAATATGTTTCTCTGTGTTGCAAAATAGGTTTTATTAATGCACAGACTGCAATTTTAATATTGGACCGAGTTTCAGCCTGCATTGCCAGAAGCAAGTTTGTTCTGCGCTGAAACGCTGTTTTCTGACATTTCAGGCTCTAACTTAAAAAAATCATGCAAAACACTTCTAACACCTTCAGATATGTTTCTCTGTGTTGCAAAATAGGTTTTATTCATGCACAGACTGATATTTTAAAGTGGGACCAAGATTCAGCTTGCATTGCTGGAACCAAGTTTGTTCTGCGCTGAAACGCTGTTTTCTGACATTTCAGGCTCTAACTTCAAAAATCATGCAAAACACTTCTAACACCTTCAGATATGTTTCTCTGTGTTGCAAAATAGGTTTTATTCATGCACAGACTGATATTTTAAAGTGGGAGAGAGATTCAGCTTGCATTGCCTGAACCAAGTTTGTTATGTGCTGAAAAGCCGTTTTCTGACATTTCAGGCTCTAACTTAAAAAATCATGCAAAACACTTCTAACACCTTAAGACATGTTTCTCTGTGTTGCAAAATAGGTTTTATTCATGCACAGGTTGCAATTTTAATTTTGGACCGAGTTTCAGCCTGCATTGCCAGAACCAAGTTTGTTATGGGCTGAAACGCTGTTTTCTGACATTTCAGGCTCTAACTTCAAAATTCATGCAAAACACTTCTAACACCTTCAGATATGTGTCTCTGTGTTGCAGAATAGGTTTTATTCATGCACAGACTGCTATTTTAATTTTGGACCGAGTTTCAGCTTGCATTGCCTGGACCAAGTTTGTTATGGGCTGAAAAGCCGTTTTCTGACATTTCAGGCTCTAACTTCAAAAATCATGCAAAACACTTCTAACACCTTCAGATATGTTTCTCTGTGTTGCAAAATAGGTTTTATTCATGCACAGACTTCAATTTTAATTTTGGACCGAGTTTCAGCTTGCATTGCCTGAACCAAGTTTGTTATGTGCTGAAAAGCCGTTTTCTGACATTTCAGGCTCTAACTTCAAAAATCATGCAAAACACTTCTAACACCTTCAGATATGTGTCTCTGTGTTGCAGAATAGGTTTTATTCATGCACAGACTGCTATTTTAATTTTGGACCGAGTTTCAGCTTGCATTGCCTGGACCAAGTTTGTTATGGGCTGAAAAGCCGTTTTCTGACATTTCAGGCTCTAACTTCAAAAATCATGCAAAACACTTCTAACACCTTCAAATATGTTTATCTGTGTTGCAAAATAGGTTTTATTCATGCAAAGACTGCAATTTTAATTTTGGACCGAGTTTCAGCTTGCATTGCCTGAAGCAAGTTTGTTATGTGCTGAAACGCCGTTTTCTGACATTTCAGGCTCTAACTTCAAAAATCATGCAAAACACTTCTAACACCTTCAGATATGTTTCTCTGTGTTGCAAAATAGGTTTTATTCATGCACAGACTTCAATTTTAATTTTGGACCGAGTTTCAGCTTGCATTGCCTGAACCAAGTTTGTTATGTGTTGAAAAGCCGTTTTCTGACATTTCAGGCTCTAACTTCAAAAATCATGCAAAACACTTCTAACACCTTCAGATATGTTTCTCTGTGTTGCAAAATAGGTTTTATTCATGCACAGACTGATATTTTAAAGTGGGACCAAGATTCAGCTTGCATTGCTGGAACCCAGTTTGTTCTGCGCTGAAACGCTGTTTTCTGACATTTCAGGCTCTAACTTCAAAAATCATGCAAAACACTTCTAACACCTTCAGATATGTTTCTCTGTGTTGCAAAATAGGTTTTATTCATGCACAGACTGATATTTTAAAGTGGGACCAAGATTCAGCTTGCATTGCTGGAACCAAGTTTGTTATGTGCTGAAAAGCCGTTTTCTGACATTTCAGGCTCTAACTTCAAAAATCATGCAAAACACTTCTAACACCTTCAAATATGTTTCTCTGTGTTGCAAAATAGGTTTTATTAATGCACAGACTGCAATTTTAATATTGGACCGAGTTTCAGCCTGCATTGCCAGAAGCAAGTTTGTTCTGCGCTGAAACGCTGTTTTCTGACATTTCAGGCTCTAACTTAAAAAATCATGCAAAACACTTCTAACACCTTCAGATATGTTTCTCTGTGTTGCAAAATAGGTTTTATTCATGCACAGACTGATATTTTAAAGTGGGACCAAGATTCAGCTTGCATTGCTGGAACCAAGTTTGTTCTGCGCTGAAACGCTGTTTTCTGACATTTCAGGCTCTAACTTCAAAAATCATGCAAAACACTTCTAACACCTTCAGATATGTTTCTCTGTGTTGCAAAATAGGTTTTATTCATGCACAGACTGATATTTTAAAGTGGGAGAGAGATTCAGCTTGCATTGCCTGAACCAAGTTTGTTATGTGCTGAAAAGCCGTTTTCTGACATTTCAGGCTCTAACTTAAAAAATCATGCAAAACACTTCTAACACCTTAAGACATGTTTCTCTGTGTTGCAAAATAGGTTTTATTCATGCACAGGCTGCAATTTTAATTTTGGACCGAGTTTCAGCCTGCATTGCCAGAACCAAGTTTGTTATGGGCTGAAACGCTGTTTTCTGACATTTCAGGCTCTAACTTCAAAATTCATGCAAAACACTTCTAACACCTTCAGATATGTTTCTCTGTGTTGCAAAATAGGTTTTATTCATGCACAGACTGTTATTTTAAAGTGGGACCAAGATTCAGCTTGCATTGCTGGAACCAAGTTTGTTCTGCGCTGAAACGCTGTTTTCTGACATTTCAGGCTCTAACTTCAAAAATCATGCAAAACACTTCTGACACCTTCAGATATGTGTCTCTGTGTTGCAGAATAGGTTTTATTCATGCACAGACTGCTATTTTAATTTTGGACCGAGTTTCAGCTTGCATTGCCTGGACCAAGTTTGTTATGGGCTGAAAAGCCGTTTTCTGACATTTCAGGCTCTAACTTCAAAAATCATGCAAAACACTTCTAACACCTTCAGATATGTTTCTCTGTGTTGCAAAATAGGTTTTATTCATGCACAGACTTCAATTTTAATTTTGGACCGAGTTTCAGCTTGCATTGCCTGAACCAAGTTTGTTATGTGCTGAAAAGCCGTTTTCTGACATTTCAGGCTCTAACTTCAAAAATCATGCAAAACACTTCTAACACCTTCAGATATGTTTCTCTGTGTTGCAAAATAGGTTTTATTCATGCACAGGCTGCAATTTTAATTTTGGACCGAGTTTCAGCCTGCATTGCCAGAACCAAGTTTGTTCTGCGCTGAAACGCTGTTTTCTGACACTTCAGGCTCTAACTTCAAAAATCATGCAAAACACTTCTAACACCTTCAGATATGTTTCTCTGTGTTGCAAAATAGGTTTTATTCATGCACAGACTGATATTTTAAATTGGGACCAAGATTCAGCTTGCATTGCTGGAACCAAGTTTGTTCTGCGCTGAAACGCTGTTTTCTGACATTTCAGGCTCTAACTTCAAAAATCATGCAAAACACTTCTAACACCTTCAGATATGTTTCTCTGTGTTGCAAAATAGGTTTTATTCATGCACAGACTGATATTTTAAAGTGGGAGACAGATTCAGCTTGCATTGCTGGAACCAAGTTTGTTCTGCGCTGAAACGCTGTTTTCTGACACTTCAGGCTCTAACTTCAAAAATCATGCAAAACACTTCTAACACCTTCAGATATGTTTCTCTGTGTTGCAAAATAGGTTTTATTCATGCACAGACTGATATTTTAAAGTGGGACCAAGATTCAGCTTGCATTGCTGGAACCAAGTTTTATCTGCGCTGAAACGCTGTTTTCTGACACTTCAGGCTCTAACTTCAAAAATCATGCAAAACACTTCTAACACCTTCAGATATGTTTCTCTGTGTTGCAAAATAGGTTTTATTCATGCACAGACTGATATTTTAAATTGGGACCAAGATTCATCTTGCATTGCTGGAACCAAGTTTGTTCTGCGCTGAAACGCTGTTTTCTGACATTTCAGGCTCTAACTTCAAAAATCATGCAAAACACTTCTAACACCTTCAGATATGTTTCTCTGTGTTGCAAAATAGGTTTTATTCATGCACAGACTGTTATTTTAAAGTGGGACCAAGATTCAGCTTGCATTGCTGGAACCAAGTTTGTTCTGCGCTGAAACGCTGTTTTCTGACATTTCAGGCTCTAACTTCAAAAATCATGCAAAACACTTCTAACACCTTCAGATATGTGTCTCTGTGTTGCAGAATAGGTTTTATTCATGCACAGACTGCTATTTTAATTTTGGACCGAGTTTCAGCTTGCATTGCCTGGACCAAGTTTGTTATGGGCTGAAAAGCCGTTTTCTGACATTTCAGGCTCTAACTTCAAAAATCATGCAAAACACTTCTAACACCTTCAGATATGTTTCTCTGTGTTGCAAAATAGGTTTTATTCATGCACAGACTTCAATTTTAATTTTGGACCGAGTTTCAGCTTGCATTGCCTGAACCAAGTTTGTTATGTGCTGAAAAGCCGTTTTCTGACATTTCAGGCTCTAACTTCAAAAATCATGCAAAACACTTCTAACACCTTCAGATATGTTTCTCTGTGTTGCAAAATAGGTTTTATTCATGCACAGGCTGCAATTTTAATTTTGGACCGAGTTTCAGCCTGCATTGCCAGAACCAAGTTTGTTCTGCGCTGAAACGCTGTTTTCTGACACTTCAGGCTCTAACTTCAAAAATCATGCAAAACACTTCTAACACCTTCAGATATGTTTCTCTGTGTTGCAAAATAGGTTTTATTCATGCACAGACTGATATTTTAAATTGGGACCAAGATTCAGCTTGCATTGCTGGAACCAAGTTTGTTCTGCGCTGAAACGCTGTTTTCTGACATTTCAGGCTCTAACTTCAAAAATCATGCAAAACACTTCTAACACCTTCAGATATGTTTCTCTGTGTTGCAAAATAGGTTTTATTCATGCACAGACTGATATTTTAAAGTGGGAGACAGATTCAGCTTGCATTGCTGGAACCAAGTTTGTTCTGCGCTGAAACGCTGTTTTCTGACACTTCAGGCTCTAACTTCAAAAATCATGCAAAACACTTCTAACACCTTCAGATATGTTTCTCTGTGTTGCAAAATAGGTTTTATTCATGCACAGACTGATATTTTAAAGTGGGACCAAGATTCAGCTTGCATTGCTGGAACCAAGTTTTATCTGCGCTGAAACGCTGTTTTCTGACACTTCAGGCTCTAACTTCAAAAATCATGCAAAACACTTCTAACACCTTCAGATATGTTTCTCTGTGTTGCAAAATAGGTTTTATTCATGCACAGACTGATATTTTAAATTGGGACCAAGATTCATCTTGCATTGCTGGAACCAAGTTTGTTCTGCGCTGAAACGCTGTTTTCTGACATTTCAGGCTCTAACTTCAAAAATCATGCAAAACACTTCTAACACCTTCAGATATGTTTCTCTGTGTTGCAAAATAGGTTTTATTCATGCACAGACTGTTATTTTAAAGTGGGACCAAGATTCAGCTTGCATTGCTGGAACCAAGTTTGTTCTGCGCTGAAACGCTGTTTTCTGACATTTCAGGCTCTAACTTCAAAAATCATGCAAAACACTTCTAACACCTTCAGATATGTGTCTCTGTGTTGCAGAATAGGTTTTATTCATGCACAGACTGCTATTTTAATTTTGGACCGAGTTTCAGCTTGCATTGCCTGGACCAAGTTTGTTATGGGCTGAAAAGCCGTTTTCTGACATTTCAGGCTCTAACTTCAAAAATCATGCAAAACACTTCTAACACCTTCAGATATGTTTCTCTGTGTTGCAAAATAGGTTTTATTCATGCACAGACTTCAATTTTAATTTTGGACCGAGTTTCAGCTTGCATTGCCTGAACCAAGTTTGTTATGTGCTGAAAAGCCGTTTTCTGACATTTCAGGCTCTAACTTCAAAAATCATGCAAAACACTTCTAACACCTTCAGATATGTTTCTCTGTGTTGCAAAATAGGTTTTATTCATGCACAGACTTCAATTTTAATTTTGGACCGAGTTTCAGCTTGCATTGCCTGAACCAAGTTTGTTATGTGCTGAAAAGCCGTTTTCTGACATTTCAGGCTCTAACTTCAAAAATCATGCAAAACACTTCTAACACCTTCAGATATGTTTCTCTGTGTTGCAAAATAGGTTTTATTCATGCACAGACTGATATTTTAAAGTGGGACCAAGATTCAGCTTGCATTGCTGGAACCAAGTTTGTTCTGCGCTGAAACGCTGTTTTCTGACATTTCAGGCTCTAACTTCAAAAATCATGCAAAACGTACTCGGTTACTAACGTAACCTCGGTTCTCTCAGAGAGGGAACGAGTACTGCGTAAGCGTTAAGCTTACGCTTGGGGAAAATCCTTTCCGCGAGAGATATTGAAGCCAAAAAATTATCCTTAATTTTGTATTAATGTAAAACGCGTTGCCGCAGTGAGCAGACATAGGCGAGGCGTATTGCTTGCCTATTGGCTGCTCTGCAGCAACTGCAGCACCTATCGAGCGAGGCTTGGCGCGAAACCAGCTCCAATGAGAGCCTTTCGCGCCTAATACGTCATCTCCCGCCGAAAGTGGCGTGATCCAAGCCTATAAATATCGCTCGAAGGTAGCTACACTCTGGTTTTTTCATCATAAAAGCGCCCAGAGCACGCGCTTGCACGGCAAGGTACGCAGTACTCGTTCCCTCTCTGAGAGAACCGAGGTTACGTTAGTAACCGAGTACGTTCTCTTACGAGAGGTCTCTCGTACTGCGTAAGCGTTAAGCTTACGCTTGGGGACCCCATGTAAAACGCCGTGCATGCCAAGATCTGATGCCATAGACCCGAGGGCGAATAGCCCGGGGTTCATATAGTGTTTGAACGTGCTTGAACATATAAGGGGATTAGGACCCTAGAAACACTGGCTCCTGGTATATCCGGGCAGGTAAACGACCTGGATAAACTTGGAACATGGGTCTAGATATCTGTTAATATCTAGACCGATAGCAACTTGGCCTGTAGGGCGGGAACCTCCAAGTTGTAGAATCTTATGAATGTAGACGGAGAGGCCCAGCCTGCCGCCGTACAAATGTCTTGCAGGTTAATTCCACTCGACCAAGCCCACGACGAGGCCACGCCCCTCGTGGAATGTGCTCTGACACCCAGCGGGCATCGCATGCCCTTGGACTCGTACGCCAGTGCAATAGCATCCACTATCCATCTGGATAAAGTCTGTTTTGACGCAGCCATTCCTTTAGAATGCCCGTAAAACGAGACGAACAGCTGTTCTGTCTGTCTAAAAGCAGACGTGCGAGACACATAGACTCTTAGCGCTCTCACTGGACATAAGAGTCTCGCGTCAGCCTCTTCATCCCCAACCGGCAGAGCAGACAGTGCGATGACCTGTGCTCTAAACGGTGTGTTAATAGACTTTGGCACATATCCATGCTTGGGTTTGAGTATAACTTTAGAGTCGTTAGGTCCAAACTCCATGCATGTCGCGCCCACGGAGAGCGCGTGCAAATCTCCTACGCGCTTCACTGAAGCGAGCGCTAGGAGGAATATAGCCTTAAGAGACAGATATTTTAATTCAGCCGCCTGTAGTGGTTCGAATGGTCCGCCCTTCATAGCGTCCAGCACCACAGAAAGGTCCCAAGTTGGGACTGAAGGCGGTCTGGGTGGATTTAATCTCTTAGCTCCCCTAAGGAAGCGTATGATTAAATCATTCCTCCCTATTGACTGACCTAGCGTTGTCATCGAGAACGCTGCTATGGCCGCCACATAAACTTTGAGCGTGGACGGGGACCTGCCCTTGTCCAGCAGCTCTTGTAGGAAGGAAAGTACATCTGTCACTCCACAGTCTGTGGGTGAGGATCCGCGGGCTGTGCACCAGTCCGCAAATATCGACCACTTCGAGGCATAGAGCCTAGAATGGCGCCCTAGCCTGTGTGATCGTTGATATCACTCCTGTGGGGAGTTCATCATATATTCCCTGGTGACCCATACATGAAGGGACCACAGCTCGGGGTGAGGGTGCCAAATCGCGCCGCCCGCCTGCGAGAGGAGGTCTCTCCTCACAGGTATTGGCCACGGTGCGATGCTCGTCATCTGCATCAGCGCTGGGAACCAAGGCTGGTTCCCCCAAAACGGCGCTATTAGCAGTATTGCACACCCTTCCTCCTTCACCCTCTCTATCACCTGAGGTAGGAGAGAGACTGGGGGAAAAGCATAAAGAGGACGGCGGGGCCACGCATGGGCTAGCGCGTCCTTGGCTTTGGAAAAGAATTCTAGACAATGAGCGTTGTCCTGAGATGCAAATAGATCTATCTCCGCTCTGCCGAATGTTTTCCATAATAGCTGCACCGTCTGAGGGTGCAGCGACCATTCGCCCGCCGGAACATTGTTCCTGGACAGTCTGTCTGGTCCTACATTTAGGGTCCCCCGCACGTGCGCTGCCCTCAGCGAGCGCAGGTTGCGATGAGCCCATACCAGAAGGCGTTCTGCAAGTGCATGTAGTTTTCTGGACCTGAGACCGCCCTGGCGATTTATGTAAGCCACTACCGATATGTTGTCGGAGCGGACTAATACATGACTTCCCTTCAATAAAGGAAGAAAATATGTCAGCGCATTCTCCACTGCCATCATTTCGAGGCAGTTGATATGCAGCGATTTCTCGCGTTCTGACCACTGGCCGAACGACGGTCTGCCGTCTAGGAGCGCTCCCCATCCCGAGGTGGACGCGTCCGTGGACACTACTTTCACCTTCGAGGGTCTCTCTAGAGTGACACCTGTTTGGTACCAGCCGGCTGTTCTCCATGGCATCAGGGCTGTAACGCATCTCTGATTGATCGTGAGACGGAGTCGACCGGACGCCCACGCTTGGCGCGGCACTCGCGCTCTCAGCCAGAACTGCAGTGGGCGCATACAGAGCATCCCTAACTGTAGAACTGATGATGCTGACGCCATAAGACCTAACACTCTTTGAAAGGTCTTGAGCGGGGCAGACGCGCTGCAGCAGAGCGCGCTCACTGCTCTCTGAATGTTCAGCGCGCGCTCTTGCGTTAGCTTCGCTGTCATTGACTGCGAATCCAGTTCTATGCCCAGGAAGGAGATATTCTGGCTGGGGTTCAGCGAGCTTTTCTCCCAGTTTACTTTCAAACCCAAATTCTCGAGGTGATCGAGTAACATGGCCGTGTGTTCCCTGAGCATTGAGCGAGATTGCGCTAAAATCAGCCAATCGTCCAAATAATTCAGTATTCGCACTCCCTTCAGTCTGAGCGGGGCGAGCGCTGCGTCCATGCACTTCGTAAACGTACGGGGTGCTAGGGACAAACCGAATGGTAGGACTGTGTACTGATAAGCTTGGCCCTCGAAGGCGAATCTCAAAAATCGCCTGTGACGCGACGCTATCTGTATTTGAAAATACGCGTCTTTCAGATCCACTGACACAAACCAGTCTCCTCGGCACACTTGCGCGAGGATTTTCTTGGTCGTGAGCATTCTGAACTTTCGCTTCACCAGCGCTTTGTTCAGTTGTCTTAGATCTAGTATGGGCCTGACTCCCCCGTCTTTTTTCGGTATCAGGAAGTATTTGCTGTATAGCCCTCTTTCGCTCTGACCTTGAGACAGGGGTTCTATGACTCCTTTGCTCAATAATGTGGTCACTTCGGCTCGTAGCAGGTGTGCTGCATCTGCCTGTATAGTGGTCTCGACGCGCGCCGTGTAACAGTGAGGGCGCCGTCGAAACTGGAGCGAATAGCCTCTTTTTATGATGTCCAGCACCCATTGTGAAACCCCCGGGAGCTTTTCCCATGCATTTGCATGTAATGCAAGGGGGTGGGTGCGAAGCGCGCTCCGATCTGTTAATAACGGGGCCGCTGTGACATGTGAGGCTCGGGGTACGCTGACCGCGGGGACTGCTATTCTTGTGTGTATATGTGGTTGCGTAGTAACGGGCACATTTAACACACTCAATGCAGCTTTTAGCCGCGTAGACGGGGCGTCGTCCGGTTTCGTTTTTACAGAAACCGTAAGACCTGCCTGATATGATATGTGTGGGCACTTTTGGGTGGGCACAAATATCACCTGTGAAGCGCAGTCGATTTTGGTCGACTTTATGTGCGCGGGGTTTGTATGACAGGATGTGCTTATGTGTAGTGATGGGCACTGGACAGTGGGCATGCGTGCTACACACAAAACACCTTCGGCTGTGGCCGGGACACCAGAAAATACACTCTTTTGAGGATTTATTTGGGTAGCCGTGAGAACGGCTTTTGAGTGCAGACAGGCGGGCTGCAGCGCCGGCCTGATGACTGCGGATGATGCTGGAACAGCCACATTTCTTGGAGCTGAGCGAGCGAATACTTTCGGTGGGAGTCTGGCAGCCGCGGGACTCGCGCACCGGCGTTTTCCTAGCTGTACTAGGCCTGCTTCGGGGGGTTAGGTTTCAACTCAACCCTGGGTCTCTGAGCGCGCGCTCCGTGGCGGCGGCCTGCAGAGCGGGAACGCGGTCTCGCTCCCTGCTCCTGGCGGCGTTGTGAGACAGCTGCAGCGGGCTGAGGCTGGGGTCTAGAGCTCTGCGCTGGCGGCTTTGGGCGACCGGCAGAGCTAGACCGCTTCGGCAGGAAGTGTTTCATCGCCTGAGAGGTCTTCTGAACTTCTGCAAAGCGCTCAGTGAAGTCCTTCAACGACGTGCCGAACAGACCAGCCGTGGAAAACGGCGCATCAAGAAAGGCTGTGCGCTCGGACTCCGCCATCTCTGAGAGCGTGAGCCACAAGTGCCTTTCTGCAACCGTCAGCGCCGCCATGTTGCGTCCTATGGCCTGAGCTGCCGATTTGGTGGCACGGAGTGCGAGGTCCGTGGCGCTCCTCAAATCTGGTACGCAGATCGCGTCAGGGCCTTCCTCATCCAGCTTTTGGAGAAGGTCGGCCTGAAAGATCTGCAGCGTGGCCATGGTGTGCAGCGCTGAGGCGGCCTGTCCCGCCGCGGTGAAAGCTCTGTGTAGCAGATTCGACGTCTGTCTGCAGGGCTTAGACGGCAGCGCCGGCTTAGCCCGCCGTCCAGCAGAGGGCGGGCATAAGTGGGCCGCGATCGCTTCTTCCACCGGAGGTATCGCTAGGTAACCTCTACTCTCGGCGCCGTCCACTACAGAGAACGCCGGGGAGGAGGATGGGCGCACTCTCGCTGAGTAGGGGGCGCTCCAAGACTTTGCGAGCTCCTGGTGAAGCTCCGGAAGGAAAGGGGCCGGTTTCGCGAGCGACGTCCGTTCTCCTTTCGGCAGGAACCGGCCATCCAGCCGGTTGTGAGCAGGCTGCTCGGGTGAGGACCACTCCAGGCCCAGGCTCGCCGTGGCTTGGGTTAAGATCCTCATGAGCTCTGACTCGATAGAGGCTCTCGCGCTGGGTGGAGCGCGGGCAGGGGGGGCGATGTCCGCAGAGCTCGCCCATTCCTCGCTGCCTGACGCTGCCAGCGAGCAAGAGTCCTCCTCCTCCTCCATCCCACTCTCCTCGACAGCGACATCGGCGGGCGCAGCGGCTGGCAGCGACTGCGCCAAATCCGGCACTGAGACGGTGAGTGTAGGTGAAGCTAGCAGGCGCACCGGCGAGCTTTGACGGCTGGAGGATGATTCCGGAAGCCGCTGGGCACGGCGCTTTTTACGGCGCGGCGCCGCAGCAGGCATAGGAACGGGCTGCGAGAAGAAGGCGAAGCGAGTCCTCAGAGTCGCCATGGCCATTGGCTCGCAATGAGGGCAACCTCCCTCGGCGAGCGCTATCGCAGCATGCTCCTCCCCCAGGCAGGAAACGCACACGGCGTGGCGGTCCCCGTCACTGAGTGCGACTCCGCACGAGTCGCAGGATGGCATCTTTAAAAAGACGCTAGCTCTTTTAGAGTAAATAGTTTAGTAAAAGGATATAGTCGCCGGAAAGCGCAGCAGGAAGGCAGGAAGGCGGCGTAGCCAGCAGCTTCAGACTCGTCCCGCTGATGTACTTCCAGTCGACGGCGGCTTCTTCTCCAGCTCCAGCGATGCGAAGGCGTCGCGTGAAGGATGAAAAAATCAGAGTGTAGCTACCTTCGAGCGATATTTATAGGCTTGGATCACGCCACTTTCGGCGGGAGATGACGTATTAGGCGCGAAAGGCTCTCATTGGAGCTGGTTTCGCGCCAAGCCTCGCTCGATAGGTGCTGCAGTTGCTGCAGAGCAGCCAATAGGCAAGCAATACGCCTCGCCTATGTCTGCTCACTGCGGCAACGCGTTTTACATTAATACAAAATTAAGGATAATTTTTTGGCTTCAATATCTCTCGCGGAAAGGATTTTCCCCAAGCGTAAGCTTAACGCTTACGCAGTACGAGAGACCTCTCGTAAGAGAACACTTCTAACACCTTCAGATATGTTTCTCTGTGTTGCAAAATAGGTTTTATTCATGCACAGACTGATATTTTAAAGTGGGAGAGAGATTCAGCTTGCATTGCCTGAACCAAGTTTGTTATGTGCTGAAAAGCCGTTTTCTGACATTTCAGGCTCTAACTTAAAAAATCATGCAAAACACTTCTAACACCTTAAGACATGTTTCTCTGTGTTGCAAAATAGGTTTTATTCATGCACAGGCTGCAATTTTAATTTTGGACCGAGTTTCAGCCTGCATTGCCAGAACCAAGTTTGTTATGGGCTGAAACGCTGTTTTCTGACATTTCAGGCTCTAACTTCAAAATTCATGCAAAACACTTCTAACACCTTCAGATATGTGTCTCTGTGTTGCAGAATAGGTTTTATTCATGCACAGACTGCTATTTTAATTTTGGACCGAGTTTCAGCTTGCATTGCCTGGACCAAGTTTGTTATGGGCTGAAAAGCCGTTTTCTGACATTTCAGGCTCTAACTTCAAAAATCATGCAAAACACTTCTAACACCTTCAGATATGTTTCTCTGTGTTGCAAAATAGGTTTTATTCATGCACAGACTGATATTTTAAAGTGGGACCAAGATTCAGCTTGCATTGCTGGAACCAAGTTTGTTATGTGCTGAAAAGCCGTTTTCTGACATTTCAGGCTCTAACTTCAAAAATCATGCAAAACACTTCTAACACCTTCAAATATGTTTCTCTGTGTTGCAAAATAGGTTTTATTAATGCACAGACTGCAATTTTAATATTGGACCGAGTTTCAGCCTGCATTGCCAGAAGCAAGTTTGTTCTGCGCTGAAACGCTGTTTTCTGACATTTCAGGCTCTAACTTAAAAAATCATGCAAAACACTTCTAACACCTTCAGATATGTTTCTCTGTGTTGCAAAATAGGTTTTATTCATGCACAGACTGATATTTTAAAGTGGGACCAAGATTCAGCGTGCATTGCTGGAACCAAGTTTGTTCTGCACTGAAACGCTGTTTTCTGACATTTCAGGCTCTAACTTCAAAAATCATGCAAAACACTTCTAACACCTTCAGATATGTTTCTCTGTGTTGCAAAATAGGTTTTATTCATGCACAGACTTCAATTTTAATTTTGGACCGAGTTTCAGCTTGCATTGCCTGAACCAAGTTTGTTATGTGCTGAAAAGCCGTTTTCTGACATTTCAGGCTCTAACTTCAAAAATCATGCAAAACACTTCTAACACCTTCAGATATGTTTCTCTGTGTTGCAAAATAGGTTTTATTCATGCACATACTGATATTTTAAATTGGGACCAAGATTCATCTTGCATTGCTGGAACCAAGTTTGTTCTGCGCTGAAACGCTGTTTTCTGACATTTCAGGCTCTAACTTCAAAAATCATGCAAAACACTTCTAACACCTTCAGATATGTTTCTCTGTGTTGCAAAATAGGTTTTATTCATGCACAGACTGTTATTTTAAAGTGGGACCAAGATTCAGCTTGCATTGCTGGAACCAAGTTTGTTCTGCGCTGAAACGCTGTTTTCTGACATTTCAGGCTCTAACTTCAAAAATCATGCAAAACACTTCTAACACCTTCAGATATGTGTCTCTGTGTTGCAGAATAGGTTTTATTCATGCACAGACTGCTATTTTAATTTTGGACCGAGTTTCAGCTTGCATTGCCTGGACCAAGTTTGTTATGGGCTGAAAAGCCGTTTTCTGACATTTCAGGCTCTAACTTCAAAAATCATGCAAAACACTTCTAACACCTTCAGATATGTTTCTCTGTGTTGCAAAATAGGTTTTATTCATGCACAGACTTCAATTTTAATTTTGGACCGAGTTTCAGCTTGCATTGCCTGAACCAAGTTTGTTATGTGCTGAAAAGCCGTTTTCTGACATTTCAGGCTCTAACTTCAAAAATCATGCAAAACACTTCTAACACCTTCAGATATGTTTCTCTGTGTTGCAAAATAGGTTTTATTCATGCACAGACTTCAATTTTAATTTTGGACCGAGTTTCAGCTTGCATTGCCTGAACCAAGTTTGTTATGTGCTGAAAAGCCGTTTTCTGACATTTCAGGCTCTAACTTCAAAAATCATGCAAAACACTTCTAACACCTTCAGATATGTTTCTCTGTGTTGCAAAATAGGTTTTATTCATGCACAGACTGATATTTTAAAGTGGGACCAAGATTCAGCTTGCATTGCTGGAACCAAGTTTGTTCTGCGCTGAAACGCTGTTTTCTGACATTTCAGGCTCTAACTTCAAAAATCATGCAAAACACTTCTAACACCTTCAGATATGTTTCTCTGTGTTGCAAAATAGGTTTTATTCATGCACAGACTGATATTTTAAAGTGGGAGAGAGATTCAGCTTGCATTGCCTGAACCAAGTTTGTTATGTGCTGAAAAGCCGTTTTCTGACATTTCAGGCTCTAACTTAAAAAATCATGCAAAACACTTCTAACACCTTAAGACATGTTTCTCTGTGTTGCAAAATAGGTTTTATTCATGCACAGGCTGCAATTTTAATTTTGGACCGAGTTTCAGCCTGCATTGCCAGAACCAAGTTTGTTATGGGCTGAAACGCTGTTTTCTGACATTTCAGGCTCTAACTTCAAAATTCATGCAAAACACTTCTAACACCTTCAGATATGTTTCTCTGTGTTGCAAAATAGGTTTTATTCATGCACAGACTGTTATTTTAAAGTGGGACCAAGATTCAGCTTGCATTGCTGGAACCAAGTTTGTTCTGCGCTGAAAAGCCGTTTTCTGACATTTCAGGCTCTAACTTCAAAAATCATGCAAAACACTTCTAACACCTTCAGATATGTTTCTCTGTGTTGCAAAATAGGTTTTATTCATGCACAGACTGATATTTTAAAGTGGGACCAAGATTCAGCTTGCATTGCTGGAACCAAGTTTGTTCTGCGCTGAAACGCTGTTTTCTGACATTTCAGGCTCTAACTTCAAAATTCATGCAAAACACTTCTAACACCTTCAGATATGTTTCTCTGTGTTGCAAAATAGGTTTTATTCATGCACAGACTGTTATTTTAAAGTGGGACCAAGATTCAGCTTGCATTGCTGGAACCAAGTTTGTTCTGCGCTGAAACGCTGTTTTCTGACATTTCAGGCTCTAACTTCAAAAATCATGCAAAACACTTCTAACACCTTCAGATATGTGTCTCTGTGTTGCAGAATAGGTTTTATTCATGCACAGACTGCTATTTTAATTTTGGACCGAGTTTCAGCTTGCATTGCCTGGACCAAGTTTGTTATGGGCTGAAAAGCCGTTTTCTGACATTTCAGGCTCTAACTTCAAAAATCATGCAAAACACTTCTAACACCTTCAGATATGTTTCTCTGTGTTGCAAAATAGGTTTTATTCATGCACAGACTTCAATTTTAATTTTGGACCGAGTTTCAGCTTGCATTGCCTGAACCAAGTTTGTTATGTGCTGAAAAGCCGTTTTCTGACATTTCAGGCTCTAACTTCAAAAATCATGCAAAACACTTCTAACACCTTCAGATATGTGTCTCTGTGTTGCAGAATAGGTTTTATTCATGCACAGACTGCTATTTTAATTTTGGACCGAGTTTCAGCTTGCATTGCCTGGACCAAGTTTGTTATGGGCTGAAAAGCCGTTTTCTGACATTTCAGGCTCTAACTTCAAAAATCATGCAAAACACTTCTAACACCTTCAGATATGTTTCTCTGTGTTGCAAAATAGGTTTTATTCATGCACAGACTTCAATTTTAATTTTGGACCGAGTTTCAGCTTGCATTGCCTGAACCAAGTTTGTTATGTGCTGAAAAGCCGTTTTCTGACATTTCAGGCTCTAACTTCAAAAATCATGCAAAACACTTCTAACACCTTCAGATATGTTTCTCTGTGTTGCAAAATAGGTTTTATTCATGCACAGACTGATATTTTAAAGTGGGACCAAGATTCAGCTTGCATTGCTGGAACCAAGTTTGTTCTGCGCTGAAACGCTGTTTTCTGACATTTCAGGCTCTAACTTCAAAAATCATGCAAAACACTTCTAACACCTTCAGATATGTTTCTCTGTGTTGCAAAATAGGTTTTATTCATGCACAGACTGATATTTTAAAGTGGGAGAGAGATTCAGCTTGCATTGCCTGAACCAAGTTTGTTATGTGCTGAAAAGCCGTTTTCTGACATTTCAGGCTCTAACTTAAAAAATCATGCAAAACACTTCTAACACCTTAAGACATGTTTCTCTGTGTTGCAAAATAGGTTTTATTCATGCACAGGCTGCAATTTTAATTTTGGACCGAGTTTCAGCCTGCATTGCCAGAACCAAGTTTGTTATGGGCTGAAACGCTGTTTTCTGACATTTCAGGCTCTAACTTCAAAATTCATGCAAAACACTTCTAACACCTTCAGATATGTTTCTCTGTGTTGCAAAATAGGTTTTATTCATGCACAGACTGTTATTTTAAAGTGGGACCAAGATTCAGCTTGCATTGCTGGAACCAAGTTTGTTCTGCGCTGAAAAGCCGTTTTCTGACATTTCAGGCTCTAACTTCAAAAATCATGCAAAACACTTCTAACACCTTCAGATATGTTTCTCTGTGTTGCAAAATAGGTTTTATTCATGCACAGACTGATATTTTAAAGTGGGACCAAGATTCAGCTTGCATTGCTGGAACCAAGTTTGTTCTGCGCTGAAACGCTGTTTTCTGACATTTCAGGCTCTAACTTCAAAATTCATGCAAAACACTTCTAACACCTTCAGATATGTTTCTCTGTGTTGCAAAATAGGTTTTATTCATGCACAGACTGTTATTTTAAAGTGGGACCAAGATTCAGCTTGCATTGCTGGAACCAAGTTTGTTCTGCGCTGAAACGCTGTTTTCTGACATTTCAGGCTCTAACTTCAAAAATCATGCAAAACACTTCTAACACCTTCAGATATGTGTCTCTGTGTTGCAGAATAGGTTTTATTCATGCACAGACTGCTATTTTAATTTTGGACCGAGTTTCAGCTTGCATTGCCTGGACCAAGTTTGTTATGGGCTGAAAAGCCGTTTTCTGACATTTCAGGCTCTAACTTCAAAAATCATGCAAAACACTTCTAACACCTTCAGATATGTTTCTCTGTGTTGCAAAATAGGTTTTATTCATGCACAGACTTCAATTTTAATTTTGGACCGAGTTTCAGCTTGCATTGCCTGAACCAAGTTTGTTATGTGCTGAAAAGCCGTTTTCTGACATTTCAGGCTCTAACTTCAAAAATCATGCAAAACACTTCTAACACCTTCAGATATGTTTCTCTGTGTTGCAAAATAGGTTTTATTCATGCACAGACTTCAATTTTAATTTTGGACCGAGTTTCAGCTTGCATTGCCTGAACCAAGTTTGTTATGTGCTGAAAAGCCGTTTTCTGACATTTCAGGCTCTAACTTCAAAAATCATGCAAAACACTTCTAACACCTTCAGATATGTTTCTCTGTGTTGCAAAATAGGTTTTATTCATGCACAGACTGATATTTTAAAGTGGGACCAAGATTCAGCTTGCATTGCTGGAACCAAGTTTGTTCTGCGCTGAAACGCTGTTTTCTGACATTTCAGGCTCTAACTTCAAAAATCATGCAAAACACTTCTAACACCTTCAGATATGTTTCTCTGTGTTGCAAAATAGGTTTTATTCATGCACAGACTGATATTTTAAAGTGGGAGAGAGATTCAGCTTGCATTGCCTGAACCAAGTTTGTTATGTGCTGAAAAGCCGTTTTCTGACATTTCAGGCTCTAACTTAAAAAATCATGCAAAACACTTCTAACACCTTAAGACATGTTTCTCTGTGTTGCAAAATAGGTTTTATTCATGCACAGGCTGCAATTTTAATTTTGGACCGAGTTTCAGCCTGCATTGCCAGAACCAAGTTTGTTATGGGCTGAAACGCTGTTTTCTGACATTTCAGGCTCTAACTTCAAAATTCATGCAAAACACTTCTAACACCTTCAGATATGTTTCTCTGTGTTGCAAAATAGGTTTTATTCATGCACAGACTGCTATTTTAATTTTGGACCGAGTTTCAGCTTGCATTGCCTGGACCAAGTTTGTTATGGGCTGAAAAGCCGTTTTCTGACATTTCAGGCTCTAACTTCAAAAATCATGCAAAACACTTCTAACACCTTCAGATATGTTTCTCTGTGTTGCAAAATAGGTTTTATTCATGCACAGACTTCAATTTTAATTTTGGACCGAGTTTCAGCTTGCATTGCCTGAACCAAGTTTGTTATGTGCTGAAAAGCCGTTTTCTGACATTTCAGGCTCTAACTTCAAAAATCATGGAAAACACTTCTAACACCTTCAGATATGTTTCTCTGTGTTGCAAAATAGGTTTTATTCATGCACAGACTGATATTTTAAAGTGGGACCAAGATTCAGCTTGCATTGCTGGAACCAAGTTTGTTCTGCGCTGAAACGCTGTTTTCTGACATTTCAGGCTCTAACTTCAAAAATCATGCAAAACACTTCTAACACCTTCAGATATGTTTCTCTGTGTTGCAAAATAGGTTTTATTCATGCACAGACTGATATTTTAAAGTGGGAGAGAGATTCAGCTTGCATTGCCTGAACCAAGTTTGTTATGTGTTGAAAAGCCGTTTTCTGACATTTCAGGCTCTAACTTAAAAAATCATGCAAAACACTTCTAACACCTTAAGACATGTTTCTCTGTGTTGCAAAATAGGTTTTATTCATGCACAGGCTGCAATTTTAATTTTGGACCGAGTTTCAGCCTGCATTGCCAGAACCAAGTTTGTTATGGGCTGAAACGCTGTTTTCTGACATTTCAGGCTCTAACTTCAAAATTCATGCAAAACACTTCTAACACCTTCAGATATGTTTCTCTGTGTTGCAAAATAGGTTTTATTCATGCACAGACTGTTATTTTAAAGTGGGACCAAGATTCAGCTTGCATTGCTGGAACCAAGTTTGTTCTGCGCTGAAAAGCCGTTTTCTGACATTTCAGGCTCTAACTTCAAAAATCATGCAAAACACTTCTAACACCTTCAGATATGTTTCTCTGTGTTGCAAAATAGGTTTTATTCATGCACAGACTGATATTTTAAAGTGGGACCAAGATTCAGCTTGCATTGCTGGAACCAAGTTTGTTCTGCGCTGAAACGCTGTTTTCTGACATTTCAGGCTCTAACTTCAAAAATCATGCAAAACACTTCTAACACCTTCAGATATGTTTCTCTGTGTTGCAAAATAGGTTTTATTCATGCACAGACTGATATTTTAAAGTGGGAGAGAGATTCAGCTTGCATTGCCTGAACCAAGTTTGTTATGTGCTGAAAAGCCGTTTTCTGACATTTCAGGCTCTAACTTAAAAAATCATGCAAAACACTTCTAACACCTTAAGACATGTTTCTCTGTGTTGCAAAATAGGTTTTATTCATGCACAGGCTGCAATTTTAATTTTGGACCGAGTTTCAGCCTGCATTGCCAGAACCAAGTTTGTTATGGGCTGAAACGCTGTTTTCTGACATTTCAGGCTCTAACTTCAAAATTCATGCAAAACACTTCTAACACCTTCAGATATGTTTCTCTGTGTTGCAAAATAGGTTTTATTCATGCACAGACTGATATTTTAAAGTGGGACCAAGATTCAGCTTGCATTGCTGGAACCAAGTTTGTTCTGCGCTGAAACGCTGTTTTCTGACATTTCAGGCTCTAACTTCAAAAATCATGCAAAACACTTCTAACACCTTCAGATATGTTTCTCAGTGTTGCAAAATAGGTTTTATTCATGCACAGACTGATATTTTAAAGTGGGAGAGAGATTCAGCTTGCATTGCCTGAACCAAGTTTGTTATGTGCTGAAAAGCCGTTTTCTGACATTTCAGGCTCTAACTTAAAAAATCATGCAAAACACTTCTAACACCTTAAGACATGTTTCTCTGTGTTGCAAAATAGGTTTTATTCATGCACAGGCTGCAATTTTAATTTTGGACCGAGTTTCAGCCTGCATTGCCAGAACCAAGTTTGTTATGGGCTGAAACGCTGTTTTCTGACATTTCAGGCTCTAACTTCAAAATTCATGCAAAACACTTCTAACACCTTCAGATATGTTTCTCTGTGTTGCAAAATAGGTTTTATTCATGCACAGACTGTTATTTTAAAGTGGGACCAAGATTCAGCTTGCATTGCTGGAACCAAGTTTGTTCTGCGCTGAAACGCTGTTTTCTGACATTTCAGGCTCTAACTTCAAAAATCATGCAAAACACTTCTAACACCTTCAGATATGTGTCTCTGTGTTGCAGAATAGGTTTTATTCATGCACAGACTGCTATTTTAATTTTGGACCGAGTTTCAGCTTGCATTGCCTGGACCAAGTTTGTTATGGGCTGAAAAGCCGTTTTCTGACATTTCAGGCTCTAACTTCAAAAATCATGCAAAACACTTCTAACACCTTCAGATATGTTTCTCTGTGTTGCAAAATAGGTTTTATTCATGCACAGACTTCAATTTTAATTTTGGACCGAGTTTCAGCTTGCATTGCCTGAACCAAGTTTGTTATGTGCTGAAAAGCCGTTTTCTGACATTTCAGGCTCTAACTTCAAAAATCATGCAAAACACTTCTAACACCTTCAGATATGTTTCTCTGTGTTGCAAAATAGGTTTTATTCATGCACAGACTTCAATTTTAATTTTGGACCGAGTTTCAGCTTGCATTGCCTGAACCAAGTTTGTTATGTGCTGAAAAGCCGTTTTCTGACATTTCAGGCTCTAACTTCAAAAATCATGCAAAACACTTCTAACACCTTCAGATATGTTTCTCTGTGTTGCAAAATAGGTTTTATTCATGCACAGACTGATATTTTAAAGTGGGACCAAGATTCAGCTTGCATTGCTGGAACCAAGTTTGTTCTGCGCTGAAACGCTGTTTTCTGACATTTCAGGCTCTAACTTCAAAAATCATGCAAAACACTTCTAACACCTTCAGATATGTTTCTCTGTGTTGCAAAATAGGTTTTATTCATGCACAGACTGATATTTTAAAGTGGGAGAGAGATTCAGCTTGCATTGCCTGAACCAAGTTTGTTATGTGCTGAAAAGCCGTTTTCTGACATTTCAGGCTCTAACTTAAAAAATCATGCAAAACACTTCTAACACCTTAAGACATGTTTCTCTGTGTTGCAAAATAGGTTTTATTCATGCACAGGCTGCAATTTTAATTTTGGACCGAGTTTCAGCCTGCATTGCCAGAACCAAGTTTGTTATGGGCTGAAACGCTGTTTTCTGACATTTCAGGCTCTAACTTCAAAATTCATGCAAAACACTTCTAACACCTTCAGATATGTTTCTCTGTGTTGCAAAATAGGTTTTATTCATGCACAGACTGATATTTTAAAGTGGGACCAAGATTCAGCTTGCATTGCTGGAACCAAGTTTGTTCTGCGCTGAAACGCTGTTTTCTGACATTTCAGGCTCTAACTTCAAAAATCATGCAAAACACTTCTAACACCTTCAGATATGTTTCTCTGTGTTGCAAAATAGGTTTTATTCATGCAAGACTGATATTTTAAAGTGGGAGAGAGATTCAGCTTGCATTGCCTGAACCAAGTTTGTTATGTGCTGAAAAGCCGTTTTCTGACATTTCAGGCTCTAACTTAAAAAATCATGCAAAACACTTCTAACACCTTAAGACATGTTTCTCTGTGTTGCAAAATAGGTTTTATTCATGCACAGGCTGCAATTTTAATTTTGGACCGAGTTTCAGCCTGCATTGCCAGAACCAAGTTTGTTATGGGCTGAAACGCTGTTTTCTGACATTTCAGGCTCTAACTTCAAAATTCATGCAAAACACTTCTAACACCTTCAGATATGTTTCTCTGTGTTGCAAAATAGGTTTTATTCATGCACAGACTGTTATTTTAAAGTGGGACCAAGATTCAGCTTGCATTGCTGGAACCAAGTTTGTTCTGCGCTGAAACGCTGTTTTCTGACATTTCAGGCTCTAACTTCAAAAATCATGCAAAACACTTCTAACACCTTCAGATATGTGTCTCTGTGTTGCAGAATAGGTTTTATTCATGCACAGACTGCTATTTTAATTTTGGACCGAGTTTCAGCTTGCATTGCCTGGACCAAGTTTGTTATGGGCTGAAAAGCCGTTTTCTGACATTTCAGGCTCTAACTTCAAAAATCATGCAAAACACTTCTAACACCTTCAGATATGTTTCTCTGTGTTGCAAAATAGGTTTTATTCATGCACAGACTTCAATTTTAATTTTGGACCGAGTTTCAGCTTGCATTGCCTGAACCAAGTTTGTTATGTGCTGAAAAGCCGTTTTCTGACATTTCAGGCTCTAACTTCAAAAATCATGCAAAACACTTCTAACACCTTCAGATATGTTTCTCTGTGTTGCAAAATAGGTTTTATTCATGCACAGACTTCAATTTTAATTTTGGACCGAGTTTCAGCTTGCATTGCCTGAACCAAGTTTGTTATGTGCTGAAAAGCCGTTTTCTGACATTTCAGGCTCTAACTTCAAAAATCATGCAAAACACTTCTAACACCTTCAAATATGTTTCTCTGTGTTGCAAAATAGGTTTTATTCATGCACAGACTGATATTTTAAAGTGGGACCAAGATTCAGCTTGCATTGCTGGAACCAAGTTTGTTCTGCGCTGAAACGCTGTTTTCTGACATTTCAGGCTCTAACTTCAAAAATCATGCAAAACACTTCTAACACCTTCAGATATGTTTCTCTGTGTTGCAAAATAGGTTTTATTCATGCACAGACTGATATTTTAAAGTGGGAGAGAGATTCAGCTTGCATTGCCTGAACCAAGTTTGTTATGTGCTGAAAAGCCGTTTTCTGACATTTCAGGCTCTAACTTAAAAAATCATGCAAAACACTTCTAACACCTTAAGACATGTTTCTCTGTGTTGCAAAATAGGTTTTATTCATGCACAGGCTGCAATTTTAATTTTGGACCGAGTTTCAGCCTGCATTGCCAGAACCAAGTTTGTTATGGGCTGAAACGCTGTTTTCTGACATTTCAGGCTCTAACTTCAAAATTCATGCAAAACACTTCTAACACCTTCAGATATGTGTCTCTGTGTTGCAGAATAGGTTTTATTCATGCACAGACTGCTATTTTAATTTTGGACCGAGTTTCAGCTTGCATTGCCTGGACCAAGTTTGTTATGGGCTGAAAAGCCGTTTTCTGACATTTCAGGCTCTAACTTCAAAAATCATGCAAAACACTTCTAACACCTTCAGATATGTTTCTCTGTGTTGCAAAATAGGTTTTATTCATGCACAGACTGATATTTTAAAGTGGGACCAAGATTCAGCTTGCATTGCTGGAACCAAGTTTGTTATGTGCTGAAAAGCCGTTTTCTGACATTTCAGGCTCTAACTTCAAAAATCATGCAAAACACTTCTAACACCTTCATATATGTTTCTCTGTGTTGCAAAATAGGTTTTATTAATGCACAGACTGCAATTTTAATATTGGACCGAGTTTCAGCCTGCATTGCCAGAAGCAAGTTTGTTCTGCGCTGAAACGCTGTTTTCTGACATTTCAGGCTCTAACTTAAAAAATCATGCAAAACACTTCTAACACCTTCAGTTATGTTTCTCTGTGTTGCAAAATAGGTTTTATTCATGCACAGACTGATATTTTAAAGTGGGACCAAGATTCAGCGTGCATTGCTGGAACCAAGTTTGTTCTGCACTGAAACGCTGTTTTCTGACATTTCAGGCTCTAACTTCAAAAATCATGCAAAACACTTCTAACACCTTCAGATATGTTTCTCTGTGTTGCAAAATAGGTTTTATTCATGCACAGACTTCAATTTTAATTTTGGACCGAGTTTCAGCTTGCATTGCCTGAACCAAGTTTGTTATGTGCTGAAAAGCCGTTTTCTGACATTTCAGGCTCTAACTTCAAAAATCATGCAAAACACTTCTAACACCTTCAGATATGTTTCTCTGTGTTGCAAAATAGGTTTTATTCATGCACATACTGATATTTTAAATTGGGACCAAGATTCATCTTGCATTGCTAGAACCAAGTTTGTTCTGCGCTGAAACGCTGTTTTCTGACATTTCAGGCTCTAACTTCAAAAATCATGCAAAACACTTCTAACACCTTCAGATATGTTTCTCTGTGTTGCAAAATAGGTTTTATTCATGCACAGACTGTTATTTTAAAGTGGGACCAAGATTCAGCTTGCATTGCTGGAACCAAGTTTGTTTTGCGCTGAAACGCTGTTTTCTGACATTTCAGGCTCTAACTTCAAAAATCATGCAAAACACTTCTAACACCTTCAGATATGTGTCTCTGTGTTGCAGAATAGGTTTTATTCATGCACAGACTGCTATTTTAATTTTGGACCGAGTTTCAGCTTGCATTGCCTGGACCAAGTTTGTTATGGGCTGAAAAGCCGTTTTCTGACATTTCAGGCTCTAACTTCAAAAATCATGCAAAACACTTCTAACACCTTCAGATATGTTTCTCTGTGTTGCAAAATAGGTTTTATTCATGCACAGACTTCAATTTTAATTTTGGACCGAGTTTCAGCTTGCATTGCCTGAACCAAGTTTGTTATGTGCTGAAAAGCCGTTTTCTGACATTTCAGGCTCTAACTTCAAAAATCATGCAAAACACTTCTAACACCTTCAGATATGTTTCTCTGTGTTGCAAAATAGGTTTTATTCATGCACAGACTTCAATTTTAATTTTGGACCGAGTTTCAGCTTGCATTGCCTGAACCAAGTTTGTTATGTGCTGAAAAGCCGTTTTCTGACATTTCAGCCTCTAACTTCAAAAATCATGCAAAACACTTCTAACACCTTCAGATATGTTTCTCTGTGTTGCAAAATAGGTTTTATTCATGCACAGACTGATATTTTAAAGTGGGACCAAGATTCAGCTTGCATTGCTGGAACCAAGTTTGTTCTGCGCTGAAACGCTGTTTTCTGACATTTCAGGCTCTAACTTCAAAAATCATGCAAAACACTTCTAACACCTTCAGATATGTTTCTCTGTGTTGCAAAATAGGTTTTATTCATGCACAGACTGATATTTTAAAGTGGGAGAGAGATTCAGCTTGCATTGCCTGAACCAAGTTTGTTATGTGCTGAAAAGCCGTTTTCTGACATTTCAGGCTCTAACTTAAAAAATCATGCAAAACACTTCTAACACCTTAAGACATGTTTCTCTGTGTTGCAAAATAGGTTTTATTCATGCACAGGCTGCAATTTTAATTTTGGACCGAGTTTCAGCCTGCATTGCCAGAACCAAGTTTGTTATGGGCTGAAACGCTGTTTTCTGACATTTCAGGCTCTAACTTCAAAATTCATGCAAAACACTTCTAACACCTTCAGATATGTTTCTCTGTGTTGCAAAATAGGTTTTATTCATGCACAGACTGCTATTTTAATTTTGGACCGAGTTTCAGCTTGCATTGCCTGGACCAAGTTTGTTATGGGCTGAAAAGCCGTTTTCTGACATTTCAGGCTCTAACTTCAAAAATCATGCAAAACACTTCTAACACCTTCAGATATGTTTCTCTGTGTTGCAAAATAGGTTTTATTCATGCACAGACTTCAATTTTAATTTTGGACCGAGTTTCAGCTTGCATTGCCTGAACCAAGTTTGTTATGTGCTGAAAAGCCGTTTTCTGACATTTCAGGCTCTAACTTCAAAAATCATGCAAAACACTTCTAACACCTTCAGATATGTTTCTCTGTGTTGCAAAATAGGTTTTATTCATGCACAGACTGATATTTTAAAGTGGGACCAAGATTCAGCTTGCATTGCTGGAACCAAGTTTGTTCTGCGCTGAAACGCTGTTTTCTGACATTTCAGGCTCTAACTTCAAAAATCATGCAAAACACTTCTAACACCTTCAGATATGTTTCTCTGTGTTGCAAAATAGGTTTTATTCATGCACAGACTGATATTTTAAAGTGGGAGAGAGATTCAGCTTGCATTGCCTGAACCAAGTTTGTTATGTGCTGAAAAGCCGTTTTCTGACATTTCAGGCTCTAACTTAAAAAATCATGCAAAACACTTCTAACACCTTAAGACATGTTTCTCTGTGTTGCAAAATAGGTTTTATTCATGCACAGGCTGCAATTTTAATTTTGGACCGAGTTTCAGCCTGCATTGCCAGAACCAAGTTTGTTATGGGCTGAAACGCTGTTTTCTGACATTTCAGGCTCTAACTTCAAAATTCATGCAAAACACTTCTAACACCTTCAGATATGTTTCTCTGTGTTGCAAAATAGGTTTTATTCATGCACAGACTGTTATTTTAAAGTGGGACCAAGATTCAGCTTGCATTGCTGGAACCAAGTTTGTTCTGCGCTGAAAAGCCGTTTTCTGACATTTCAGGCTCTAACTTCAAAAATCATGCAAAACACTTCTAACACCTTCAGATATGTTTCTCTGTGTTGCAAAATAGGTTTTATTCATGCACAGACTGATATTTTAAAGTGGGACCAAGATTCAGCTTGCATTGCTGGAACCAAGTTTGTTCTGCGCTGAAACGCTGTTTTCTGACATTTCAGGCTCTAACTTCAAAAATCATGCAAAACACTTCTAACACCTTCAGATATGTTTCTCTGTGTTGCAAAATAGGTTTTATTCATGCACAGACTGATATTTTAAAGTGGGAGAGAGATTCAGCTTGCATTGCCTGAACCAAGTTTGTTATGTGCTGAAAAGCCGTTTTCTGACATTTCAGGCTCTAACTTAAAAAATCATGCAAAACACTTCTAACACCTTAAGACATGTTTCTCTGTGTTGCAAAATAGGTTTTATTCATGCACAGGCTGCAATTTTAATTTTGGACCGAGTTTCAGCCTGCATTGCCAGAACCAAGTTTGTTATGGGCTGAAACGCTGTTTTCTGACATTTCAGGCTCTAACTTCAAAATTCATGCAAAACACTTCTAACACCTTCAGATATGTTTCTCTGTGTTGCAAAATAGGTTTTATTCATGCACAGACTGATATTTTAAAGTGGGACCAAGATTCAGCTTGCATTGCTGGAACCAAGTTTGTTCTGCGCTGAAACGCTGTTTTCTGACATTTCAGGCTCTAACTTCAAAAATCATGCAAAACACTTCTAACACCTTCAGATATGTGTCTCTGTGTTGCAGAATAGGTTTTATTCATGCACAGACTGCTATTTTAATTTTGGACCGAGTTTCAGCTTGCATTGCCTGGACCAAGTTTGTTATGGGCTGAAAAGCCGTTTTCTGACATTTCAGGCTCTAACTTCAAAAATCATGCAAAACACTTCTAACACCTTCAGATATGTTTCTCTGTGTTGCAAAATAGGTTTTATTCATGCACAGACTTCAATTTTAATTTTGGACCGAGTTTCAGCTTGCATTGCCTGAACCAAGTTTGTTATGTGCTGAAAAGCCGTTTTCTGACATTTCAGGCTCTAACTTCAAAAATCATGCAAAACACTTCTAACACCTTCAGATATGTTTCTCTGTGTTGCAAAATAGGTTTTATTCATGCACAGACTTCAATTTTAATTTTGGACCGAGTTTCAGCTTGCATTGCCTGAACCAAGTTTGTTATGTGCTGAAAAGCCGTTTTCTGACATTTCAGGCTCTAACTTCAAAAATCATGCAAAACACTTCTAACACCTTCAGATATGTTTCTCTGTGTTGCAAAATAGGTTTTATTCATGCACAGACTTCAATTTTAATTTTGGACCGAGTTTCAGCTTGCATTGCCTGAACCAAGTTTGTTATGTGCTGAAAAGCCGTTTTCTGACATTTCAGGCTCTAACTTCAAAAATCATGCAAAACACTTCTAACACCTTCAGATATGTTTCTCTGTGTTGCAAAATAGGTTTTATTCATGCACAGACTGATATTTTAAAGTGGGACCAAGATTCAGCTTGCATTGCTGGAACCAAGTTTGTTCTGCGCTGAAACGCTGTTTTCTGACATTTCAGGCTCTAACTTCAAAAATCATGCAAAACACTTCTAACACCTTAAGACATGTTTCTCTGTGTTGCAAAATAGGTTTTATTCATGCACAGGCTGCAATTTTAATTTTGGACCGAGTTTCAGCCTGCATTGCCAGAACCAAGTTTGTTATGGGCTGAAACGCTGTTTTCTGACATTTCAGGCTCTAACTTCAAAATTCATGCAAAACACTTCTAACACCTTCAGATATGTTTCTCTGTGTTGCAAAATAGGTTTTATTCATGCACAGACTGATATTTTAAAGTGGGACCAAGATTCAGCTTGCATTGCTGGAACCAAGTTTGTTCTGCGCTGAAACGCTGTTTTCTGACATTTCAGGCTCTAACTTCAAAAATCATGCAAAACACTTCTAACACCTTCAGATATGTTTCTCTGTGTTGCAAAATAGGTTTTATTCATGCAAGACTGATATTTTAAAGTGGGAGAGAGATTCAGCTTGCATTGCCTGAACCAAGTTTGTTATGTGCTGAAAAGCCGTTTTCTGACATTTCAGGCTCTAACTTAAAAAATCATGCAAAACACTTCTAACACCTTAAGACATGTTTCTCTGTGTTGCAAAATAGGTTTTATTCATGCACAGGCTGCAATTTTAATTTTGGACCGAGTTTCAGCCTGCATTGCCAGAACCAAGTTTGTTATGGGCTGAAACGCTGTTTTCTGACATTTCAGGCTCTAACTTCAAAATTCATGCAAAACACTTCTAACACCTTCAGATATGTTTCTCTGTGTTGCAAAATAGGTTTTATTCATGCACAGACTGTTATTTTAAAGTGGGACCAAGATTCAGCTTGCATTGCTGGAACCAAGTTTGTTCTGCGCTGAAACGCTGTTTTCTGACATTTCAGGCTCTAACTTCAAAAATCATGCAAAACACTTCTAACACCTTCAGATATGTGTCTCTGTGTTGCAGAATAGGTTTTATTCATGCACAGACTGCTATTTTAATTTTGGACCGAGTTTCAGCTTGCATTGCCTGGACCAAGTTTGTTATGGGCTGAAAAGCCGTTTTCTGACATTTCAGGCTCTAACTTCAAAAATCATGCAAAACACTTCTAACACCTTCAGATATGTTTCTCTGTGTTGCAAAATAGGTTTTATTCATGCACAGACTTCAATTTTAATTTTGGACCGAGTTTCAGCTTGCATTGCCTGAACCAAGTTTGTTATGTGCTGAAAAGCCGTTTTCTGACATTTCAGGCTCTAACTTCAAAAATCATGCAAAACACTTCTAACACCTTCAGATATGTTTCTCTGTGTTGCAAAATAGGTTTTATTCATGCACAGACTTCAATTTTAATTTTGGACCGAGTTTCAGCTTGCATTGCCTGAACCAAGTTTGTTATGTGCTGAAAAGCCGTTTTCTGACATTTCAGGCTCTAACTTCAAAAATCATGCAAAACACTTCTAACACCTTCAGATATGTTTCTCTGTGTTGCAAAATAGGTTTTATTCATGCACAGACTGATATTTTAAAGTGGGACCAAGATTCAGCTTGCATTGCTGGAACCAAGTTTGTTCTGCGCTGAAACGCTGTTTTCTGACATTTCAGGCTCTAACTTCAAAAATCATGCAAAACACTTCTAACACCTTCAGATATGTTTCTCTGTATTGCAAAATAGGTTTTATTCATGCACAGACTGATATTTTAAAGTGGGAGAGAGATTCAGCTTGCATTGCCTGAACCAAGTTTGTTATGTGCTGAAAAGCCGTTTTCTGACATTTCAGGCTCTAACTTAAAAAATCATGCAAAACACTTCTAACACCTTAAGACATGTTTCTCTGTGTTGCAAAATAGGTTTTATTCATGCACAGGCTGCAATTTTAATTTTGGACCGAGTTTCAGCCTGCATTGCCAGAACCAAGTTTGTTATGGGCTGAAACGCTGTTTTCTGACATTTCAGGCTCTAACTTCAAAATTCATGCAAAACACTTCTAACACCTTCAGATATGTGTCTCTGTGTTGCAGAATAGGTTTTATTCATGCACAGACTGCTATTTTAATTTTGGACCGAGTTTCAGCTTGCATTGCCTGGACCAAGTTTGTTATGGGCTGAAAAGCCGTTTTCTGACATTTCAGGCTCTAACTTCAAAAATCATGCAAAACACTTCTAACACCTTCAGATATGTTTCTCTGTGTTTCAAAATAGGTTTTATTCATGCACAGACTGATATTTTAAAGTGGGACCAAGATTCAGCTTGCATTGCTGGAACCAAGTTTGTTATGTGCTGAAAAGCCGTTTTCTGACATTTCAGGCTCTAACTTCAAAAATCATGCAAAACACTTCTAACACCTTCAAATATGTTTCTCTGTGTTGCAAAATAGGTTTTATTAATGCACAGACTGCAATTTTAATATTGGACCGAGTTTCAGCCTGCATTGCCAGAAGCAAGTTTGTTCTGCGCTGAAACGCTGTTTTCTGACATTTCAGGCTCTAACTTAAAAAATCATGCAAAACACTTCTAACACCTTCAGATATGTTTCTCTGTGTTGCAAAATAGGTT